>NW_027423135.1:1927984-1967984 GCF_048934315.1 Petromyzon marinus
CAACTACCATGAAACAACGACAGGAGTGGAATAATATATAGAAAAGGTAAGTTACGAAAAATAAAAAATAAAGTATATGAGGGGCTAACGCTCACTCACCCACTCACTCACCCACCCACTCATTCATCCACCCCACACTCATTCATCCACCCACTCAATCACTCACTCGTCATTCGCTCACCCACCGACCGATTGATCAGTTCACTCACACGCTCACTCACCCACCCACTCACCCACCCACCCGCTCACCCACCCACCCACTCACCCACCCACCGGCTCACTCACCCACTCACTCACCCACCCCTCACATCCACTCACCCACCCACCCACTCACCCACCCACCCACCCACTCACCATCCACCCACCCCACCACTCCCCTCCTCACCCCCACTCACTCACCCACTCACCCACTCACTCACCACTCACCCACTCACTCACCCACTCACCACTCACTCACCCACTCACCCACCCACTCACCAACTCACTCACCCACCCACTCCACCCACTCACCCACTCACTCACCCACTCACCCACTCACCCACCACCCACTCACTCACCCACTCACCCACCCACCCACTCACTCACCCACTCACCCACCCACTCACCAACTCACTCACCCACCCACTCTCCCACTCACCCACTCACTCACCCACCCACTCACCCACTCACCCACCCACTCACTCACCCACCCACCCACTCACCCACTCCGTGTAAATAACTCCTCGCCTGGGGAATCCCTCTTGACGCCTCACCTGGGCCACGCAGAATCAGCCCCTTGGCAACTTCAAGCAGCCAACTGGACGATGATTGAACAACCTCCCCAAGCCCCTCGGAGTCATCATTAACAAGCTCGGCAATTATCCCTGCGGGTTATCAATTTACCCTCACTTACTCATCAGCTCAGGGATCAATGCTTCGTCAGCCCACCACCAATAACCCCCTTAATGATTCACGGAGGGAGCTCGCGGGGATCTAGTGGAGCCGTTCGTGTTGGGCGACGTTTCAGGCGATGGACCTACTTCATGGCACGTGGAGCGAGAGGCCAGAGTGGACAAGAGGCAACGTTTCAGGCGAGGGACCTACTTCATGGCACGCGAACAGAGAGTCCGGTAGAGAGACAGAGTTGACTATGGGCGATGTTTCAGGTCATGGACCTACTTCATGGCACGTGAACAGAGGCCGGTAGACAGAGCGGATGATGGGCGACGTTTCAGGCAATGCACCCACTTCATGGCACGTGAACAGAGGCCGGTGGTCTGAGTGGACGATGAACGACGTTTCAGGTTATGGACCTTCTTCATGGCCCGTGAACAGAGTGTCAAACAGAGAGACAGAGTGGATGATGGGCGACGTTTCGGGCAATCGACCTACTTCATGGCACGCGAACAGAGAGGCCGGTAGAGAGACAGAGTTGACTATGGGCGATGTTTCAGGTCATGGACCTACTTCATGGCACGTGAACAGAGAGGCCGGTAGACAGAGCGGATGATGGGCGACGTTTCAGGCAATGCACCTACTTCATGGCACGTGAACAGAGGCCGGTAGACAGAGCGGACGATGGGCGACGTTTCAGGCAATCGACCTACTTCATGGAGTGACAAGACAGAGAGTGAGATAAAGAGACCGAGATTTTTGCTTCGTTAAATTGGCGTGTTAATCGGTTACGCAATTAGTAGCAAGGCAAACCAACAGTGAACTCGTGGGAATTAAAGCCTCCATCTTTCACAGCGCCACCAACCCCCAGCTCGGCCTCGACTCACCTAGTCAAGCCCTCGCTTAGGCCGCGGTCGTCTCCATGGCGACGCGAGGCGCCGCTCGCGCGCTGATTGGCCAAGCGCGAACGACGGGGGGCGGGGCCTCGGCTAAGGACACGAATGATTGGAGGTCGGGGCGGTGCCAGGCCGGTGCCTGGTGCCAGGCTAGGTGCACTGTGACGCTGGTGCCAGGCTAGGTGCACCGTGAGGTTGGTGCCAGGCTAGGTGCACCGTGAGGTTGGTGCCAGGCTAGGTGCACTGTGAGGCTGGTGCCAGGCTAGGTGCACCGTGAGGCTGGTGCCAGGCTAGGTGCACTGTGACGCTGGTACCAGGCTAGGTGCACTGTGACGCTGGTACCAGGCTAGGTGCACTGTGACGCTGGTACCAGGCTAGGTGCACCGTGAGGCTGGTGCCAGGCTAGGTGCACTGTGAGGCTGGTGCCAGGCTAGGTGCACTGTGAGGCTGGTGCCAGGCTAGGTGCACTGTGACGCTGGTGCCAGGCTAGGTGCACCGTGAGGCTGGTGCCAGGCTAGGTGCACCGTGAGGCTGGTGCCAGGCTAGGTGCACTGTGAGGCTGGTGCCAGGCTAGGTGCACTGTGAGGCTGGTGCCAGGCTAGGTGCACTGTGAGGCTGGTGCCAGGCTAGGTGCACTGTGAGGCTGGTGCCAGGCTAGGTGCACTGTGAGGCTGGTGCCAGGCTAGGTGCACTGTGAGGCTGGTGCCAGGCTAGGTGCACCGTGAGGCTGGTGCCAGGCTAGGTGCACCGTGAGGCTGGTGCCAGGCTAGGTGCACCGTGAGGCTGGTGCCAGGCTAGGTGCACCGTGAGGCTGGTGCCAGGCTAGGTGCACCGTGCCCAGCAGTGCCAGGCTACTGGGGCGGTGCCAGTGTGTCTGTGTGTCACGGCGCACCTAACCTGTCTGTGTGTGTCTGTGTTGTCTCTCTCTGTGTCTGTCTGTGTGTGTCTGTGTGTGTCTCTCTGTGTGTGTCTCTCTGTGTGTGTCTGTGTTGTCTCTCTCTGTGTGTCTCTCTGTGTGTGTCTGTGTTGTCTCTCTCTGTGTGTCTGTCTGTGTGTGTCTGCGTTGTCTCTCTCTGTGTGTCTGTCTGTGTGTGTCTCTCTGTGTGTGTCTCTCTGTGTGTCTCTCTGTGTGTGTCTGTGTTGTCTCTCTCTGTGTGTCTCTCTGTGTGTGTCTGTGTTGTCTCTCTCTGTGTCTGTCTGTGTGTGTCTCTCTGTGTGTGTCTCTCTCTGTGTGTCTCTCTGTGTGTATCTCTCTGTGTGTGTCTCTCTCTGTGTGTGTCTCTGTTGTGTGTCTCTATGTGTGTCTCTCTGTGTGTCTCTCTGTGTGTCTCTGTTGTGTGTCTCTCTGTGTGTCTCTGTGTGTGTCTGTGTTGTCTCTCTCTGTGTGTCTCTGTGTGTCTCTCTCTGTGTGTCTCTCTCTGTGTGTCTCTGTCTGTGTGTCTATATTGTGTGTCTCTGTGTGTCTGTCTGTGTGTGTCTGTGTTGTGTGTCTCTCTCTGTGTGTCTCTATGTGTCTCTCTCTGTGTCTCTGTGTGTGTCTCTCTGTGTGTGTCTCTCTCTGTGTGTCTGTCTGTGTGTTTATGTTGTGTGTCTCTGTGTGTCTCTCTCTCTCTGTGTGTCTCTCTGTGTGTGTCTCTGTGGGGAGCGATAGTGTAGCGGTTAGCGCTACGCTGCACTATGAACCTGGCGACCCGGGTTCAATTCCCGCTCACGGCCAACACCAGTGACGATTTTCTGAACCGGTCCCGGGCCTCCCCTAGGTCGACTCAGCCTCAAATGAGTACCTGGTGCGGTGTGTAAACATTGCCACTAGGGAGACAAAGGCGGTCGGGCGTGGTGCTGGCCACCCACCCCCTCGTGTACCGTTACCGGCCTTCATAGGTGCTCGCTAACAGCACTTGCCCCTACAGTCTGTTAAGGCTATATGGGGGATCTTTGTCTTTATCTTTGTCTCTGTGTGAGTCTCTCTCTGTGTGTCTCTGTGTGTGTCTCTCTCTGTGTGTCTCTGTGTGTCTCTCTCTGCTTGTGTGTCTGTGTGTCTATGTTGTGTGTCTCTGTGTTGTCTCTGTGTGAGTCTCTCTCTGTGTGTCTGTCTGTGTGTCTGTCTGTGTGTCTATGTTGAGTGTCTCTCTGTGTGAGTCTCTCTCTGTGTGTCTGTTTGTGTGTCTATGTTGTGTGTCTCTCTGTGTTGTCTCTCTCTGTGTTGTCTGTGTTGTCTCTGTGTGTCTCTCTCTGCTTGTGTCTATGTTGTGTGTCTCTCTGTGTGTGTCTCTGTGTGTGTCTCTCGCTGTGTTGTCTCTCTGTGTCTCTGTGTGTGTCTCTCTCTGCTTGTGTGTCTGTCTGTGTGTCTATGTTTTGTGTCTCTCTCTGTGTGTCTCTGTGTTGTCTCTGTGTGAGTCTCTCTCTGTGTGTCTGTCTGTGTGTCTATGTTGTGTGTCTCTCTGTATGTGTCTGTGTTGTCTCTCTCTGCCTGTGTCTATGTTGTGTGTCTCCCTCTGTGTGTCTCTCTCTGTGTGTCTCTCTCTGTGTGTCTCTCTCTGTGTGTGTGTCTCTGTGTTGTGTGAGTCTCTCTCTGTGTGTCTCTGTGTGCCTCTGTGTGTGTCTCTCTCTGTGTGTTTCTGTGTTGGCTCTCTCTGTGTGTCTCTGTGTGTCTATGTTGTGTGTCTCTCTCTGTGTGCCTGTCTGCGTGTCTCCGTGTCTGTGTTTTGTCTCTCTCTCTGTGTGTCTGTCTGTATGTCTATGTTGTGTGTCTCTCTTTGTGTGTCTCTCTCTGCTTTTGTGTCTATCTGTGTGTCTATGTTGTGTGTCTCTCTCTGTGCGTCTCTCTCTGTGTGTGTCTCTTTGTGTGTCTCTCTGTGTGTCTCTGTGTGTGTCTCTCTCTCTCTGTGTCTCTGTGTTGTGTGTGTCTCTCTCTGTGTGTCTCTGTGTTGTCTCTCTCTCTCTGTGTCTCTGTGTGTGCCTCTGTGTGCCTCTGTATGTGTCTCTCTCTGTGTGTCTTTCTCTGTGTGTCTCTGTGTTGTGTGTGTCTCTCTCTGTGTGTCTCTCTCTGTGTTGTCTCTCTGTGTCTCTGTGTGTGTCTCTGTGTGCCTCTGTGTGTGTCTCTCTCTGTGTGTCTCTGTGTGTCTCTGTGTGCGTCTCTCTCTGTGTGTCTCTGTGTTGTCTCTCTCTCTGTGTGTCTCTGTGTGCCTCTGTGTGTGTCTCTCTCTGTGTGTCTCTGTGTTGTGTGTGTCGCTTTCTGTGTGTCTCTGTGTTGTCTCTCTCTGTGTCTCTGTGTCTGTCTCTGTGTGTCTCTGTGTTGGCTCTCTCTGTGTGTCTCTGTGTGTGTCTTTGTTGTGTGTCTCTCTCTGTGTGCCTGTCTGCGTGTCTCCGTGTCTGTATTTTGTCTCTCTCTCTGTGTGTCTGTCTGTGTGTCTATGTTGTGTGTCTCTCTCTCTGTGTCTCTGTGTTGTCTCTCTCTGTGTCTCTGTGTGCCTCCGTGTGTGTCTCTGTGTGTCTCTCTCTGTGTGTCTCTCTGTGTGTCTATGTTGTGTGTCTCTCTCTCTGTGTGCCTGTCTGCGTGTCCTCCGTGTCTGTGTTTTGTCTCTCTGTGTCTGTCTGTCTGTGTGTCTATGTTGTGTGTCTCTCTCTGTGTGTCTCTGTGTTGTCTCTCTCATGTGTCTCTGTGTGCCTCTGTGTGTGTCTCTGTGTGTCTCTCTCTGTGTGTCTCTCTGTGTGTCTATGTTGTGTGTCTCTCTCTGTGTGCCTGTCTGCGTGTCTCCGTGTCTGTATTTTGTCTCTCTCTCTCTGTGTGTCTCTCTGTGTGTCTATGTTGTGTCTCTCTCTGTGTGTCTCTGTGTTGTCTCTCTCTCTGTGTCTCTGTGTGCCTCTGTGTGTGTCTCTGTGTGTCTCTCTCTGTGTGTCTCTCTGTGTGTCTATGTTGTGTGTCTCTCTCTGTGTGCCTGTCTGCGTGTCTCCGTGTCTGTATTTTGTCTCTCTCTCTGTGTGTCTCTCTGTGTGTCTATGTTGTGTCTCTCTCTGTGTGTCTCTGTGTTGTCTCTCATGTGTCTCTGTGTGCCTCTGTGTGTGTCTCTGTGTGTCTCTCTCTGTGTGTCTCTCTGTGTGTCTATGTTGTGTGTCTCTCTCTCTGTGTGTGTCTCTGTGTGTCTCTCTCTGTGTGTCTCTCTGTGTGTCTATGTTGTGTGTCTCTCTCTCTCTGTGTGCCTGTCTGCGTGTCTCCGTGTTTGTATTTTGTCTCTCTCTCTCTCTCTGTGTGTCTCTCTGTGTGTCTATGTTGTGTCTCTCTCTGTGTGTCTCTGTGTTGTCTCTCTCATGTGTCTCTGTGTGCCTCTTTGTGTGTCTCTGTGTGTCTCTCTCTAGTGTGTCTCCGTGTCTGTGTTTTGTCTCTCTCTCTCTGTGTCTGTCTGTGTGTCTATGTTGTGTGTCTCTCTCTCTGTGTGCCTGTCTGCGTGTCCTACGTGTCTGTGTTTTGTCTCTCTCTCTCAAATGTATCACTCTTTGGAAGAACGTAACCAACCAGGCAGGGTATATTGACTGTTGTGTTAGCCGACTCCCTGTGCTGTGTGTTGCATTGTATTTATAAGTTCACTCGGTGTGCTTTGCACCTGATGACGATTGATTGCGTTGCAATCGAAACGTGGTATTCTATTATTTAGTTCATTTTATTTCTCCGTGACTACCGAAAGAACCAACGAGCGAGTTGCTCTCAAAACGGTGCGCGCTTTTCACGGGTTGCAAAAGTTCAACGTTGCGCAATAATAATAATAATATAAATATATAATTAAATGGATATGTATAAATCACCCCCATCACCCATCTGGAACTCCGACAACTGGCATTCCACCCTCATCCACAACAAAGATAAAGAACCCCCGTGTAGCCTCTAACAGACTGCAGGGGCAAGTGCTGTTAGTAGCGAGTAGCAGCAGCACCTGTGAAGGTAGACACAGACAAAGATCCCCCGTGTAGCCTCTTACAGACTGTAGGGGCAAGTGCTGTTAGTAGCGAGTAGCAGCAGCACCTGTGAAGGTAGACACAGACAAAGATCCCCCGTGTAGCCTCTAACAGACGTCAGGGGCAAGTGCTGTTAGTAGCGAGTAGCAGCAGCACCTGTGAAGGTAGACACAGACAAAGATCCCCCGTGTAGCCTCTAACAGACTGCAGGGGCAAGTGCTGTTAGTAGCGAGTAGCAGCAGCACCTGTGAAGGTAGACACAGACAAAGATCCCCCGTGTAGCCTCTACAGACTGTAGGGGCAAGTGCTGTTAGTAGCGAGTAGCAGCAGCACCTGTGAAGGTAGACACAGACAAAGATCCCCCGTGTAGCCTCTAACAGACTGTAGGGGCAAGTGCTGTTAGCGAGCAGCACCTATGAAGGCTACCGGCACTGTGGCACACGAGGGGATGGGTGGCCAGCAACCACGCCCGGCCGCCTTTGTCTCCCCAGTGGCGATGTTTACTACACACCGCTACACCAGGTACTCATTTGAGGCTGAGTCGACCTAGGGGAGGCCCGGGACCGGTTCAGATAATTGTCACCGCCGGTGTTGGCCGTGAGCGGGAATCAAACTCAGGTCGCCAGGTTCGCTAACGCAACGTAGCGCTAAGCGCTACACTACCACTCCTACACACACACAGTGTACACACAGACACACACAGACACACACAGTGTACACACACGTACACACATACACACACACATATACACACGTACAACAACAACGGCCACAAAGTGGCGGTGACGTCACCACGGCGCTTGTGCCAGGCTAAGTGCACGCCCATGCCACGTGAAGTGTCGAACGCCCGCCGGCAGAGAGGTCACGGGGCAGACCCAGGTGCCACGGGTCGACTGACTGAGATGACTGGCTGGTGCACCACCTGTGCCCCCTACTGTGCCAACCTGCTGTGCTTTAGCCACCCGGCGCTCCGCTCGTTGTTGTGAGTGTCGCTCCTCCGCCCTCCGTTGTTGTTGGAGGGCGACTACCTCCAACTGCCCAGTAGCATCCTTCACGAGCCTCCTCCACAGAGGCCAATCTTGACACCGCTGGTACCAGTCATCGGCAAGTCCACTCAGCTCCACGTCCTCCTGTACCACATCACTCCATCTCTTCTCTAGCCCGTGCCGCGCCCGTTTAGCCCCCTCGATCCGGCCGAACAAAAGCTGTTTCGGCATGCGGTGGCTGAGCATGCGGGCTACATGACCCAGCCATCGCAGCCTTGCCTGCCAGAGGAGCTCACTGATGGGACCTTGCCCAGATCTTTCAAGGATTTGTGAGCTCCTCACACAATCCAGCCTGCAGGTTAAACCCAGGATGGATCGTAGGAAGGCCAGCCGAAATGTTTCTAACCAGCGAAGATGTTCCATTAGGGGGGTTCAAGTTTCACAAGCGTTGAGAAGGGAGGCAATGACCGTGGCCGAGAAGACCTGAAGCTTAGTGCGGAGCGACAGACCAGGTAGCTGCCACGCAGCGTTACGTAGCTGATGAAAAGATATTGCCGCTCGACTAATTCGGAGTGAGATCTCGGTCATAAGCACACTGCCCAGGTATGGGAAACTCTCCACTCTCTCCACAACTGCCCCATCACCGATTGGGAGTTTTGGGGGTGGAGTGTCCGATGGTACAAAATACCCAGGCAGGTGCTTAGTTTTGGTGGGGCTGATGGTAAGGCCCTGATTCTTAGTAGCACGCTCCAGATTCAGCAGCAGCACCTCCAACTCCTCCTCTGAGTGAGCAGCAATCACCAGATCATCGGCATACATAACATGGTTAACCAATAGGGAGCCATCCCTTGACCACACCCGGGCATTGATCAGCCTCCAATTGTATCTGTACCAGATGGAAATTCCTCCGATACAGCCATCGAAGGCTTCAAGAACTACGTGGTCGAAAAAGATGTTAAATAATGTGGGAGCAAGAGGACATCTCTGTCGCACCTGAAGGTGAACAGAGAATGGCTCCGATTCCCGGCCATGTAGTTTTACCCGGGTCTGCTCACCATCATGAAGGTCCTTAATGATCGTGATCAGAGAGTCAGGAACTCCTAAAGCACGAAGAACAACCCAGAGCTAAGGCCTAGTGATGGTATCATAGGCCTTGACCAGGTCAATAAAGCAGAGATGTAGGTCTTGTTGGAATTCCCTACACCTCTGCTGTAACAGACGGACATAAAATATGGCATCTGTGCAGGACCGCCCTTTCCTGAAACCGCACTGGGGCTCCGCAAGCCTCTCCTCAGCGTGCCTGGCAAGGCGATGTTGAATAATCCTTGCCAGGACCTTTCCTGGCACACTGAGGAGTGAGATACCCCTGTAGTTGCTACAGTCTGTGCGGTCCCCCTTCTTAAAGAGGGGGACCACCAGGGCATCCTTCCAATCCTGCGGAACCCGTCCAGTGGTCCAGGCTGTTGTTATGATTTCATGGAGGGCAGTCTGTACACAAACGCTACCTTCCCTCAGCATTTCACTTGGGAGATCATCTCTGCCCGGTGCCTTTCCTGGTCTCAGACTCTGGATCGCCTTCAGCACTTCCTCAACAGATGGCACCTCAGCCAGCCACTCACAGGGGGTGACTTCTTCCGCAGCCTCAGCAGGGTCATCCTCACTTTGTGCCACGATGTTTTCCTGGCTGAGGGATTTTCCCTACCCCAGGACCTCACAGAAATGCTCAGCAAATGTGCAAACCTGTTCCTGGGGGTCGGAGATTGGGTCACCGTTCTTTCCTCTCAAGATGGTGATAGGTGCGGTGCTGCAGGTTACTTTTTTGATGGAGTTAAATAGAGATTTGTGATCACGGGCCACAGAGGCAGATTCCATTTCCTCAGCAACCCGCGACCACCACCCATCCTTGCACCGCCTCACGGCTCTCCGAACCTCCGAGCGAAGGCTGCGGTAAGCCTCCTCGTTCTCTGACGTGGGATTCTGTAGCCGATGACAGTGGGCCTGTCGCTTTTTCTCAGCCAGCCTGAACACCTCCTCTGTCAGCCAGGGTCTCTGGAGAGGTCTGGACCGCGTACCCAAAGCAGCCATTGCAGCTGCATGAGTCACAGTCCTAAACCTCGCCCATTTACCCTCGAAATCAGGAGGAGTGGAGGACAATGCCAACCCCAGCCGCAAGCGATGATGAAATTCTCACTTGCAACTTTCATCAAATAACTGAGACCAGGCCACTGTGGGTTTTAATGCGGTCCTGGGTGTACACCCACCACCGGAGTGGAAGAATGGCAGGCGCATCTTACAAATGACTAGTCGATGATCAGTGGGCAGATCAGCTCCACGGTAGGTCCTGGTGTCAAGGACATGGGCCCGCATCCGCTGTTCCGTCACTACGTAGTCCAGCAGATGTTCTTGCTTGGACCCGGCATGCATCCATGATGTTGTGTGGATGCGCCGATGCCGGAACAGTGTGTTGGTAATTACAAGCCCATGGGCTGCATACAAATCTAGCAGCCTCCCGCCGTTGTTATTGAGCTGATCTTGCCCATGCCCTCTAATCACTCCAGACCAGGTGCCAGCATCATGGGGGCAAAAGTAACCACGAAGGGAATGGCCAATCCAAATTGGTCCTCTCCACATGAAACTGCTCACTACAGCGTTACCGTCCGGTACCAACGAGGAGGTAGGTGGTTATTTCGCCACACACACCACACACACCTCACACACCACACACACACCACACACACACCACTCACAAACACACCACACACCCCACACACCACACACACCACACACACACACCCCACACACACACTACACACACACACCACACACACACCCCACACACACCTCACACACACCCCACACACATCTCACACACACCACACACCACACACACACCCCACACACACACACCCCACACACACACCACACATACACACCCCACACACACACACCACACACACCCCACACGCACACACCCCACACACACACCCCACACACACACCACACACACACACCCCCCACACTCACACCACACACACACACCACACACACCCCACACACACACACCCCACACACCACACACACACACACCCCACACACACACACCACACACCACACACATACACACCCCACACACACACCACACACACACCGCACACACACACACCACACACACACACCACACACACCACACACACACACACCACACACACCGCACACACACCCCACACACAGACACCACACACACACCACACACACACACCACACACCACACACATACACACCCCACACACACACCACACACACACACCACACGCACACCCCACACACACACCACACACACACACCACACACACACCCCACACGCACACACCCCACACACACACCCCACACACACACCACACACACACACCCCCCACACTCACACCACACACACACACCACACACACCCCACACACACACACCCCACACACACACACCCCACACACCACACACACACACCCCCCACACACACACACCACACACCACACACATAGACACCCCACACACACACCACACACACACCACACACACACCGCACACACACACACACACCACACACACACACCACACACACCACACACACACCGCACACACACCCCACACGCACACACCCCACACACACACCCCACACACACACCACACACACACACCCCCCACACTCACACCACACACACACACCACACACACCCCACACACACACACCCCACACACACACACCCCACACACCACACACACACACCCCCCACACACACACCACACACACCACACACATACACACCCCACACACACACCACACACACACCACACACACACCACACACACCACACACACACACCACACACACCCCACACACAGACACCACACACACATACCACACACACACACCACACACCACACACATACACACCCCACACACACACCACACACACACACCCCACACACACACCCCACACACACACACAACACACACACCACACACACACCCTACACACACACCCCACACACACACCACACACACACCACACACCCCCACACACACACACCACACAGACACCACAAACACACCACACACACACACACACCACACACCACACACACACACACCACACACACACACCCCACACACACACACCCCACACACACACACCCCACACGCATACCACACACACACACCCCAAACACACACACCCCACACACCACACACACATACCACACACACACACACACCCCACACGCATACCACACACACACACCCCACACACCACACACACCACACACACACACACCACACACCACACACACACACCACACACACACACCCCACACACACACACACCCCACACGCATACCACACACACACACCCCACACACCACACACACCACACACACACACACCACACACCACACACACACACCACACACACACACCCCACACACACACACACCCCACACGCATACCACACACACACACCCCACACACCACACACACACACACACACACCCCACACACACACCACACACCCCCACACACACACACCCCACACACACACCCCACACACACACCACACACACACACCACACATACACACCCCACACACACACCCCACACACACACACCACACACCCCCACACACACACACACCCCACACACACACACCCCACACACACACCCCAAACACCACACACACACACCACACACACACACACACCCCACACACACACACACCACACGCATACCACTGCTTAATCATTCGCAGCGTCGCTTCACGCAGAGCCCGACTCTGCTTGATGATGAGACACTGAATGTCGAAACACGTCCAGCGTGATTCATAGAGAATATATATAGAGACATGTCATTATATACATATACACGTGTCATTACATATACACATATCATTATATATACACACGTGTTATTATATATACACACCCCACACACACCCCCCACACACACACCACACGTCCAGTGTGATTCATAGAGAATATATAGAGACATGTCATTATATACATATACACGTGTCATTACATTTACACATATCATTATATATACACGTGTTATTATATAGACACACCCCACACACACCCCACACACACACACACCACACACACACGACACACACACTCCACGTCCAGTGTGATTCATAGAGAATATATAGAGACATGTCATTATATACATATACACATGCCATTACATATACACATATCATTATATATATACACACGTGTTATTATATATACACACCCCACACACACCCCCCACACACACACCACACGTCCAGTGTGATTCATAGAGAATACATAGAGACATGTAATTATATACATCTACACATGTCATTATATATACACGTGTAATTATATATACACGTGTTATTATATATACACACCCCACACACACCCCACACACACCCCACACACACACACACCACACACACACACCACACACACACCACACGTCCAGCGTGATTCAAGGAGAATATATAGAGACATGTCATTATATACATATACACATGTCATTATATATACACATGTCATTATATATACACACGTGTAATTATATATATACACACCCCACACACACACCACACACACACCACACGTCCAGCGTGATTCATAGAGAATATATAGAGACATGTCATTATATACATATACACATGTCATTATATATACACATGTCATTATATATACACGTGTTATTATATATACACACCCCACACACCCCACACACACCCCACACACACACCCCACACACACACACTCCACGTCCAGTGTGATTCATAGAGAATACATAGAGACATGTCATTATATACATATACACATGTCATTATATATACACATGTCACTATATATACACGTGTAATTATATAGACACGTGTTATTGTATATATACACGTGTTATTGTATATACACGTGTTATTGTATATATACACGTGTTATTGTATATATACACGTGTTATTGTATATCTATAGACGTGTTATTGTATATACACGTGTTATTGTATATATATACACGTGTTATTGTATATATATACACGTGTTATTGTATATACACGTGTTATTGTATATATATACACGTGTTATTGTATATCTATAGACGTGTTATTGTATATAGACGTGTTATTGTATATATAGACCTGTTATTGTATATATATAGACGTGTTATTGTATTGCGAAAGCCGCGTGTCTAGCCGTTATCGAATGTACGGGGGAGCGGTGGTGCAGCGGTTAGCGCTACGCTGCGCTACGAACCCGGCGACCCGAGTTCGATTCCCGCTCACGGCCACCAACACCACCGGTGACGACTATCTGGGGCCTCCTCTAGGTAGACTCAGACTCAAATTGGTACCTTGTGTAAACATCGCCACACTGGGAAGACAAAGGCGGCCGGGCGTGGTGGTGGTGGTGGTGCTACTCGCTCAGATGCGCCACGGTGCCCTGGAGATGTTAACTACCTCGCTTGGTCTACAGGAGGTCGTGGGTTCGATCCCGACCCCTGACGCCTGTTGTTGATTTGGAGTCTGCGTCTCTCTCTCTCTCTCATCGTCAGGGTGGCTAGGAGATGTTGACTACCTCGCCTGGTATACAGGAGGTCGTGGGTTCGATCCCGACCCTGACGCCTGCTGCTGCTGCTGTATATTTGGAGTCTGCGTCTCTCTCTCTCTCATCATCACGGTGGCTAGGAGATGTTGACTACCTCGCTTGGTCTACAGGAGGTCGTGGGTTCGATCCCGACCGTGATGCCTGCTGTTGTGTATTTGGAGTCTGCGTCTCTCTCATCATCATCATCACGGTGGCTAGGAGATGTTGACTACCTCGCCTGGTATACAGGAGGTCGTGGGTTGGATCCCGACCCTGACGATGCCTGCTGCTGTATATTTGGAGTCTGCGTCTCTCTCTCTCTCATCATCATCACAGTGGCTAGGAGATGTTAACTACCTCTGTGATGATGAGGGGGTTTACATATCAAACAGGAGAATTTAGCATTGAAATAGTTTGATATGTAAACCCCTTTGTCAAGGTGCCTCACGTCTCTCAACCAGCTTTAAAAGACGCTGCGAATCTTAGCAGCGTTCATTGAAGCTCTGTCGTCCCGACAGGTCTGTTCCTTTCACCTGAAGAAGGCCACTTGTGTTGTGGCCGAAACGTCGTGAGAATTTTATTGTTTTACTTTATTATTTTATTCTCATTCTACGTGGTGGTGACTTTACCGAAAGAACCAAAGGAAATGAATGAAACTTAAATGAATCTCATTGGTTCTTTCGGTAAAGTCACGTGGAATGGAAATAAAATAATAAAAAATAAAACCATATTTTATTTCATTATGTTTTATCACGTTTTATTTTATTATTTTATTCCCATTCTACGTGGTGGTGACTTTACCGAAAGAACCAAAGAAGATTACTAGATTATATCATAAAAAAATATAAAATTATATCTTTTTAAACATTATTTTTTTACGTGTTATGTTTCGGCTTGGGTCTAAATTGCCCACTGTCATCTGACGTTGGCTGTAAATCGACCACGGCCCCTCACGTTGTGGGAAGCTTCTGGGCCAATTCCTGGACTCGTGGAGTTCTGCCATTACTAGCTGGGTACATTTAATTAAAGCGTGTTTAAAAAAAACTAAAAAACAGTATTTTTTAATATTCTTAGCTCTTTCGGTAAAGTCACGTTGAAGGGAAACAATAAAGTAATAAAATATATATAAAACAATAAAAATTCTCACGACGTTTCGACCATAACACAAACGGTCGTCATCAGGTGTGTCGGTTTGCATAAATTAATGTGTTATGGTCGAAACGTCGTGAGAATTTTTATTGTTTTATATATTTTATTATTTTATTGTTTCCCTTCAACGTGACTTTACGAAAGAGCTAAGAATATGAATTACTGCAGTCACGAAAGCTTTCAATCAAAATTTAGTAATTTTTGTAAATATTACTTATTGTTTGTTAGCAGCACTTGTCCCCAACTTTCTATTTGAAGGCTACACGGAGGATCTTTGTCTTTGTTGTGGTAATCAGTGTGGTGGGGGTTGTCTGTGGAAGTGAAGGAGGCGTTTGTCCACGGAGTTATTTGGCCACGCGTGCCAACTTGGGAGTCTTTCTGGCCCGGGTCCCATCCACCACGGACATTGGCAGCACGGCGGTCATTCATTCCCATTCAAATGCCCGTTCACAGAAGCCGCGACATTGCCAACGATCTGCAACAGCGTGCTGATCACCATCATCATCACCACCACCACCACCATCACCACCACCACCATCACCACCATCATTATCACCACCATCACCACCACCATCACCACCATCATTATCACCACCATCACCACCATCATTATCACCACCACTATCACCACCATCATTATCACCACCATCATCACCACCACCACTACCACCACCATCATCACCACCATCACCACCATCATTATCACCACCATCACCACCACCATCACCACCATCATTATCACCACCAGCACCACTATCATCATCACCACCATCATCATCACCACCACCATCACCACCATCATTATCACCACCACCACCATCACCACCATCACCACCATCATCATCATCATCACCACCACCACCACCATCACCACCATCACCACCATCATCATCATCACCACCACCACCACCACCATCACCACCATCACCACCACCATCACCACCATCATTATCACCACCAGCACCACCATCATCATCACCACCACCATCACCACCATCATTATCACCACCACCACCATCACCACCATCATTATCACCACCAGCACCACCATCATCATCACCACCATCATCATCACCACCACCATCACCACCATCATTATCACGACCACCATCACCACCATCATCATCACCATCATCACCACCATCACCACCACTATCATCACCACCATCACCACCACCATTACCAGCACCACCACCATCACCACCATCATTATCACCACCAGCACCACCACCATCATCATCACCACCACCACCATCACCAACATCATTATCACCACCACCAGCACCAGCACCATCACCAGCACCACCATCATCATCACCACCACCATCATCACCACCAACATCATCATCACCAGCACCATTATCTACAGTCCACCGCTGGATGAAGCCAGCTTTTCCATCCGCAGGGGTTAAGTTGAAGATTCATCATCACCACCACCCCTACTTCTGGCATCAGACTGATGAACAGGGACAGCTGCCACTGGGGGTGCCCCTAGACTAGACCCACACAGCAGTCAATCATCACCACCCCTACTACTGACAGACTGATGAACAGGGACAGCTGCAACTGGGGGTGCCCCTAGACTAGACCCACACAGCAGCCAATCATCACCACCCCTACTACTGACAGACTGATGAACAGGGACAGCTGCCACTGGGGGTACCCCTAGGCTAGACCCACACAGCAGTCAATCATCACCACCCCTACTACTGACAGACTGATGCACAGGGACAGCTGCCACTGGGGGTGCCCCTAGGCTAGACCCACACAGCAGTCAATCATCACCACCCCTACTACTGACAGACTGATGCACAGGGACAGCTGCCACTGGGGGTGCCCCTAGGCTAGACCCACACAGCAGTCAATCATCACCACCCCTACTACTGACAGACTGATGCACAGGGACAGCTGCCACTGGGGGTGCCCCTAGGCTAGACCCACACAGCAGTCAATCATCACCACCCCTACTACTGACAGACTGATGCACAGGGACAGCTGCCACTGGGGGTGCCCCTAGGCTAGACCCACACAGCAGTCAATCATCACCACCCCTACTACTGACAGACTGATGCACAGGGACAGCTGCCACTGGGGGTGCCCCTAGGCTAGACCCACACAGCAGTCAATCATCACCACCCCTACTACTGACAGACTGATGCACAGGGACAGCCGCCAGTAGGGAGGGGCTGGTCACCCCGTGGTGCCCTTATAAAACTCAACGTTTCACCTACTCAAGCCGGCTTGTGCCCATCCTCACAGTCGGGCATATTTGCAGAATACACCACGTGGTGCCGCCCGTTGACCCTGGCCATTGACCGGGCAACCCAACGTTCCTACCAGCTCCCTCCGCAGGAGAATGTGTTCATGTACTCTTTGGTTCTATTCGGTAAAGTCACGTAGGTAAAAAATAAAATAACATAAAATCACGACGTTTCGGCCACAACACAAGTGGCCTTCATCAGGTGAAGGGACCGGACTGTCCAGAGGACAGCGTTGGAGTGAAGACAGCCAAGCCCAGGTCGCGTCCTTTAAGCTGTGTGGGAGGAAACAAAAAACCGCCTTGACAAAGGAATTAGCATAACAATGATGTAGCATAACAATGATGTAGCATAACAATGATGTACTGGACCGGCACGGGGGGGGGGGGGGGGGGAGTTTACATAATGTTGGTGTGAAGGGAAATAAGCTGCTGTGAAAGTTTGGAATACCACTACTTGAATAAATATACCGTACCATTGAAAATTAGTTTAATGTTTGGTTTGATTTAGAACATCTTTCCAATGATTGCTTAATTTGAAACCATCCTTTCGGTTGAAATTGTGTCTGTGTTTGTAAATCTGAATTGCCTCGTGAACAAATCTCTGATTAAAAACCCGTGGGTTTTGCAGAGAACCTTGGTATCGGAGAAAATTATATCGTGATCACCCACAGCGTTGTAACAGTGATCAGCCACGGCAGAAGAATTCGTTCTGCCGTGTTTCAAATCTGATTTGTGCTCGCGAATTCGGTCAGAGACATGTCGTTTCGTCTCCCCGATGTAGCAGTCACCACAAGTGCAGCTCAATTTGTAAACCCCGGGGTACTGTAAGTCAAGAACGACATCCTTCACGGATGGGATCAGGTCATGGATTTTGTGTACTGTATTGAACCGGACCAGGATCTTGTGTTTGTTTAGAATTTTGGAGATCTTTTTAGTAACGCCTGCTATATATGGTAGTGTGATGGTTTTGACCGGAGTATCAAGTGGTTGTTTCTGTATGGATGGAGAAACAGCTTGGCGGATGGTACGGTCAGAGTATCCGTTTCTCTTGAGGGCCAGGTGTACATGTTTTAATTCACTGGTCAGGTGGTGTTGGTCCGAAATGCAATGTGCCCTGTGGTATAACGTTTTGATGAGAGAATTCTTTTGAGTTGGGTGGTGGTGGGAATCAGGTTTCAAGTAGGAATCTGTGTGGGTGGGTTTCCTGTAGACAGAATGCCCCAGTGAGCCATCAGATCTCCTCTCAAACAGAACATCCAAGAATGGTAGCTTGCCATCTTTCTCCACTTCCATGGTGAATTTGATGGCGGGATGTCTGGAATTGATGTGGTGTAGGAAAAGGTTCAAAGCTGGGAGGCCATGTGGCCAAATGACGAAAGTGTCATCCACATATTTCTTCCACAGGGAAGGTCTGAAGGTGGAAGTCTGGATGGCGTCTGATTCAAATTTCTCCATGAAAACATTGGATATCACTGGTGATAATGGAGAACCCATGGGGGTACCCTCATTTTGTTTGTAGAAGGAGCCATTCCAAGTAAAGTAGGTATTGTTGAGGCAGTGTCTAATCAGGGCAGGTGTATCGGGGTCTAGTCCATGTTGTACCAAATTTTCAATGATTTCAATGGTGTCAGGTACCGGGACCTTGGTGAACAGGGAGACCACATCGAAGCTGACAAGGATATCGTCAGGGGACAGTACAACGTCTTTGACGATAGAGACCAAATGAGCTGAGTGAAGTACTGCTGAGGAGGTCTTGCCAGTGAAAGGTAGCAAGGTATCTGACAGAAAACGGGCTAGCTTATAGGCAGGGGAGTTGATCGTGGATACGATGGGTCGTAGTGGAGTGCCTTCTTTATGAATCTTGGGGAGACCATAGAATCTAGGGGGTCTTGCAGCAGAAGGTTTTAAGGAGGGACGTTTAGTTGGGTCGATTAGGGAGGTCTAACTTGTTATGATCTTGTTGGTTTTTATCGCTAGGCTATTAGTAGGGTCATTTTTAATTTTTGAGTAACTTTCATTGTTGAGTAGGTTCTGGATTTGTTGTTGTACGAATCTGTATCCATAATTACAGTAGCGTTGCCTTTATCGGCTGAGAGGATGACTATATCACTTCTGTTTTTTTTAATTAGCGAGTTCAGAGCGTTCATTTTTGCTGATGTTGCTAATGGGTTTCTTAGCATTCTTTAAGAATAGTGGCTATTTCAGCTCTCGCAACGTCCGCTTGGATGTGTCCTATGCCTTTAAGGGCCACATCGACCTGAGAGATGATATCATCTACAGGAATATATTTCGGGGTGACAGCAAAATTTAGCCCTCTAGCCAGTACTGTTTTCAGATTGTCCGAAATCTGGGTGCTACTCTGATTAATGACGATTTTGTTAACGTCTAGTTTTGTTATATGTGGGACTGGGTTCTTTTTCGATAGGTGGTTGAATTTAGAAATCAGGTTAGCTTTACATTTGACTGACAGTGACTCAGCAGAAGAAGCAGTCATGTTGTCTACGTGATTCCAATCAGAAGGTGACATGTTTTGTGTTAGCGTTAAATAAGCTTGTAGGAGAGTCCGGTCTAAAGTATCGAGTTCAAAACGGAGTAGTCTTATCCTCTCTGAGATTAAAGATAGGCTGGCCTTAAACAGAATCTGTTTAGAATTCGGTGAGGATACAGCAGCAGATGTGAGTGTGAAAGCGATGGGTATTACCTCGTTGAAGGCCACTTGTGTTGTGGCCGAAACGTCGTGATTTTTTGTTATTTTATTTTTACCTACTACGTGACTTTACCGAATAGAACCAAAGAGTATGGATCCTTGCAGTCACGAAAGCTTCAAATCTAGAATGTGTTTATGTGTTACTTAACAACTGAACCCAATCACTGAACCCAATCAGGTGCAGAGATCAGAGGCAGAGGAGGTGGGGGGGGTATTGTAATTATATACTAGATTAGTAATCAGTTAATTAGCATGTGATGCCCCTATACGGAATTGCAATTGTAATGTGTTACTTAAATGATGCGCTTCCAGGCCGCACTAAGCCTGTAGCTGTCAGAGCGGTTCAAGTCATTTTGTAATTTATCTCAATATCAACGGATTCTCTAATGAGTCCTGGCGATCGATGATAATGAATGAGTTTCACACGACACTTACCAAGGTTGTCAGAAGCAATGTTGAGTGTCCACCCCCCGGTGGGAAGCGATGCTCTGCAGCTGCACACAGTCGCTGTGAAACAGCGGTGCTGCTTCCTCTCTGCCCCTCAAAACACCTGGACTGTGAATAATACTAGCAATAATACTAACAATACTAGTAACAATAATACTAACAATAATACTAGCAATAATACTAACAATAATACTAGCAATAATACTAACAATACTACTAATAATACTAACAATAATACTAACAATAATACTAACAATACTACTAACAATACTACTAACAATGATACTAACAATAATACTAACAATACTACTAACAATACTACTAACAATAATACTAGCAATACTACTAACAATACTACTAACAATACTACTAACAATAATACAAACAATACTAGTAACAATAATACTAACAATAATACTAATAATACTAACAATAATACTAGCAATAATACTAACAATACTACTAACAATATTACTAACAAGAATACTAATAATAATACTAACAATACTACTAGCAATACTACTAACAATACTACTAACAATACTACTAACAATACTACTAACAATACTACTAACAATAATACTAGCAATAATACTAACAATACTACTAACAATAATACTAACAATAATACTAACAAGAATACTAACAATACTACTAACAATACTACTAACAATACTAACAATAATACTAACAATAATACTAACAATACTACTAACAATACTACTAACAATAATACTAATAATACTAACAATAATACTAACAATAATACTAATAATACTAACAATACTACTAACAATACTACTAACAATACTACTAACAATAATACTAACAATACTACTAACAATAATACTAACAATACTACTAACAATAATACTAACAATACTACTAATAATACTAACAATAATACTAGCAATAATACTAACAATACTACTAACAATATTACTAACAAGAATACTAATAATAATACTAACAATACTACTAGCAATACTACTAACAATACTACTAACAATACTACTAACAATACTAATAACAATAATAACAATACTACTAACAATAATACTAGCAATAATACTAACAATACTACTAACAATAATACTAACAATAATACTAACAAGAATACTAACAATACTACTAACAATACTACTAACAATACTAACAATAATACTAACAATAATACTAACAATACTACTAACAATACTACTAACAATAATACTAATAATACTAACAATAATACTAACAATAATACTAATAATACTAACAATACTACTAACAATACTACTAACAATAATACTAGCAATAATACTAACAATACTACTAACAATAATACTAACAATACTACTAACAATAATACTAACAATACTACTAATAATACTAACAATAATACTAGCAATAATACTAACAATACTACTAATAATACTAACAATAATACTAACAATACTACTTACAATAATAATAACAATACTACTAACATTAATACTAATAATAATACTAACAATAATACTAGCAATAATACTAACAATACTACTAACAATAATACTAACAATACTACTAACAATAATACTAACAATAATACTAACAATAATACTACTAATAATAATACTAACAATAATACTAGCAATAATACTAACAATACTACTAACAATAATACTAACAAGAACACTAACAATACTACTAACAATAATACTAATAATGCTAATAATACTAACAATAATACTAACAATACTACTAACAATACTACTAACAATAATACTAACAATACTAACAATAATACTAACAATACTACTAACAATAATACTAATAATACTACTAACAATAATACTAACAATAATACTAATAATACTAGCAATTATACTAACAATAATACTAACAATACTACTAACAATACTACTAACAATAATACTAACAATACTACTAACAATACTACTAACAATAATACTAATAATACTACTAACAATAATACTAACAATAATACTAATAATACTAGCAATTATACTAACAATAATACTAACAATACTACTAACAATAATACTAACAATAATACTAACAATACTACTAACAATAATACTAACAATACTACTAATAATACTAACAATACTACTAACAATAATACTAACAATACTACTAACAATAATACTAACAATAATACTAACAATTGCTGTATATATAGGCCTTTTTCCAAAAAATAATATTAACAATAATTCTGCCATTTGTTTAATAATAACAATAGTAATAATCGATAAAATAAATAAATGAACACCCTCAAACCTTGCTACCTCCCACAAGCGCCAAGCATCTGGAGGTCGTTAAAGGCCATTAATTAATAAACCCAGGGGCAAAGGGAGGTTAACGACGATCTGAAAAATCTCCAGATTGCCAAAGGACAGTTCACAAACAAATATCCAGACTCACAGGCACGGACACACAGACCACTGGGCAAAACCGGACATTATAACTTACGTACCTTTTTTTTTGTGTGTACGGAAAAAGTTGAAGCTTGGCTGTAAGAATAAGTCGACATTATAGACTGCAGTATTCCCCGTATTATTCCTCATTGTATCATCTTTCTATCTACGTGACTTTACCAAGAGAGCCAAGGTACGCGAGTTCCCGCAATCACGAAAGCTTAAGTCCAAACTAAGCGATATTTCTGACCTTGAGAATAAAGCAAAACAACGGGGCTCCCTGGATGCAGACAGGGAGCAAAAAGTTAACGAAACCCTTGAAATTCCGGAGGTAGCATCTACTGACGTTACAGATCTTCGTTGAACATTAACCAAATAATAATCACGGGAGGTTAGACCTGGGGTAACTCAAAAGAGACACAAAAAATAGGTCAACACACACGAGACCAGATACTACGTATTCGATGAAATCAGAGCCTCCCCGGCCGCCTCTTGTCTTCCAATGAAGGGAGAGTGCCTCCCCTCCCTAATAGGGGAGACCACGAAGAGAGGGATTGGGAATGCAAACAGGCAAAATGTGATGGTTAAACAGTCAAAGGTCAAAGGTTAACAAGGAGGGGCGGCGGCGGGGCGGGGTGGGGTGGGGTGGGGGCAGCCAGACAGAGGGCATCTGTTCTTTTTTTCATTCCATCTCGCAAGAGACGCGGAGAGAGGAGAGAGAATTTCACATTTAAGCTCGGCAAAAAGGATGAGCTCTGCAAGGAAGGCTGCTGCGAGGCTCGGAAGAGCGCTGCGGATGGCAGAGTCTTGCAAAGGGGCAGACTCCGGGGATGGCCTCGACATTCGTGTCGTGGGTTCCCAGGACACGGAGACGGTAGAGTAGACGCAGCACTATTACTGGTAGGAACGAAGTTGTAAACTGAGTGTACCAGCCTGCAATAGATTAATGTGTCCGTCCGTCCGTCCCCTTTCAATACTTTAACGAAGTGAAATCTCGTGCTGTTGGGTGTAAAATCAGCAATAGACAGCGCAGAGACTTGAAAAATTCCAATGTTCCTACCAGCCCACCCTGCAGGGACCTGTTTATTGAACAAGGGGGTCACACTAGAAGGGGTAGCGGCCCCTTCACCCATATACACTCAGGGATACCCCCTAGGCTATCTAGCCTAAGCCCTAGGCTCCCGATTCCTCCGGGCTATAGGCGCTAGAGGAGGCTATCTGATCTGGCCCTGGTCAGGCACAGATCTCGGCACCCCGCCGACCAGACCGGCCCTTAGAAGGGCTCCGGCCCTGGGGCTCTGGGGCCGCACCACCGGCTTGCCGTGCCGGCCCTGAAAAGGGCAGCGGTCACAGGAGTCCCAGGGTCTATCCTAGCCGGCCTTCCTTCTTCACTGGCTCTTCATTCTTGGCCCCAACGCACTGCCCCGAGCTCTCTGGCTCCCCGCCCTTTATACCCCACTGAGGGTGGAGCCATAGCGGACGTGGTTGTAGCCACCAAGGTGTGGTCGTGCCGCACCTTCCCACACCGTGTGTTTCTTTCCCATAACACCCCTACATCAGCACTGGGTGCTGTGTCTCGCAGAGAGGAGGGGCGAGGTGATGATGTTAGGCGCTGAGTTCGGCGTGGGCCGACAAGAGTACCGCTCGAAAGTTTATTCCACATTCGCCCTGATGCTTTGAGTCGCTTGTCAGAATCGAGGATTGCGTTAAGCTGCGTCGTACTCGGCTATCAGAGTTGCGCAAGCGGCGTGCAAATACAATTTTCAAGCTTTTGGTAGCGAGTGATCCGGCCAGCGACGAGCTGGCCCGCAGCAGCAAGACGCCCTCCTGGAAGGAGGGTGAAGAGCACGAAAGTTGAGCGGCAACGGCAAAGCGCGGCCCTGAAGCACGGGGCGGGTGTCCGCGCGGAGCTGCCGGCCGCACTTATCTAGGAGGGAGCGAGGGCAACGAGAGAGAGAGAGGGAGAGAGAGGGAGGGAGCGCCGAGCGACGACAAGCGATCAACCTTGGAGAAAGGGGCGGTAAATCGCCGAGCGTCGACCAGGCCGGGGCGCCTGCCGCCAGCGGACGAGCCGCGGGCGCTACCCGACGACGGGATCATCGCTGCGCCGACGGCCTAGCGTCTTGCCGACTCTCCCGGCCGGCTGTGGATAGAAAACGGCGGGCCGCCCCCGAGCAAGAGAGGGAAACGAAGCCGTTTGTACGACCCTCCCCCACGCGTTCTCGCGCCCTAAAGCGACGCATCGCCCGGCTACAGCTTCACGCGAAGAATCGAACGAGTGGCGAAGAACACAGGCGACACGCATATCGGGGACAAGTAAGATTGCTCCGAAAAGTTATCTTTGTGTTTCAAGAAGGGTTGCCATTCCAAGGTGGTGCGTTAAAATATCAACTGGTCGCGAAGAACATTGCCGCCCGTCGAGTTACGCGGATACGGTCATTTAGAAGTGTTTTAGTCGTTCGGTTTTTTTTCTTTTTAACCGCATGATCTTACCAATGAATTAATTGATAACTGCTCTTGCCCTCGGGACGTGTTTCTTTATTGCCCTTCGTATGAATATCGTTGCATTAATTTTTAAGGACTTTTCCTCTCGCCGTGTACGCTCGTGTTGCTCTGAGGAATTATCGACTGTACTGTTACCCAGTTAACAAACGTGACCGTTGAGGGTTAAATGTACGGATCAATGAGGGGAACGTCTCCTGGAGTACTGTGTTGACAATTCCAAGCATAAGAGTTCGAATATTAGAGTGTTATGTTTCTGTTTAGAAATTAACATTGCTTAACACAGAAGTGTCTGAGTGGTGACTTCCTAAGTTCATGCTTAATAATCTTAATTATAAGAACTGTATCCTGCGGTGAGATATAAAAAACACTAAGACATAATCAGTAAATGTTAAAGCGAGAATAATTGTGTTTATACCGATCGATAATACAAACCGAGACTACGAAGCCGAGCTTAATCTGGCGTACTTACATCACACCTGCATAACTTCATACAATTCATTGTATGATCCCGATTGATAATACTACCCTTGTCAGCGAGGCAGGGCCTAATTATCATAACGGATTGCATTAGCATAATCGCATGCAATTGCAAAACTTGATACGATTACACCTCCCTAATTTGCATAATCTATGCACATCATTACACAAAATAACATAATTTCGGACAATTACGCATATTCCCAAATTTAAATATTTTTTTCATTATTTTCATAAAATTTTCAATACACAATATATACAACACAATACTACTAACAATAATAATAAGAATAATACTAACAATACTAAGAATAATACTAACAATAATAACAATACTAAGAATAATACTAAGAATAATACTAACAATTATATTAACAATACTAACAATAATAACAATAATACTAACAATAATAACTATAATAACAATAATAATAACATATTCTTGGTTCTTTCGGTAAAGTCACGTAGAAGGGAGACAATAAAATAATAAAAATATAAAACAATAAAATTCTGGTAGCAAGCCATCTGGCTACCATGAGAGATTCGTTCATGAGGCTATCCACATATACAAGCACAGAGGTAATTTCGACCGAGAAGATGGATTCTGGCTTAGCAATCATTGGAAGGATTTGATAAACCATTTCTCGGGTCTTAATTGATTGTTCACGCTTACGGTGAATTTCAGACAACATACATTAATTTTTCATCTCCCCCTCCTCTTTTCCGAACATAGATGGACTAGTCCTTCTGAATGACTGCCAAATCGCTCTCCGCGGTGCTAACGTTAAAAATAAAAACGCCACTTTTTTCAAATTTTCCTGCTGTGGTTTTCACACCTGACGATGATTGCTTGTGTTGCAGTTTGAAACGTCGTGATAATTTTATTGTTTTATATTTTTTTATTATTTTATTGTTTCCCTATCTACGTGGTGGTGACTTTACCGAAATAACCAAGAATATGAATCCCTGCAGTCACGAAAGCTTTAAATCAAAATAATAATAACAATAATAACAGTAATAACAATCGTAACAATAATAATAAAAAATGATAATAGTAACAATAAAAATAACAGTAATAAGAATAATAATAACAATAATAAAAACAATCATAATAGCAATAATAACAATGATGATGTTGTAGTTGGGTGGGGGGGGGTACAGGTGGGGGGGGTGCAGGTGGGGGGGGGGGACAAAGGCAGCGTGCTGCTGACCCCACCCCCACCCAATGCCCCACCCCCCCCACCCATGCCCCACCCCCACCCCACCCCCCACCCACCCCCCCCACCCCCACCACCCCCCCCACCCCCCACCCCCACCCATGGCCCCGCTCTCCGCCGCCGTTGTCGGAGTGCCGTGACGGCCTCCTCCGTCGCTGCTGCAGAGCGACCTCGTGGGTCACCCAGCAGCACCACCACCAGCACCATCACCATCAGCATCACCACCACCACCACCAGCACCATCACCATCAGCATCACCAGCACCATCACCAGCACCATCAGCATCACCACCACCAGCACCATCACCATCAGCACCACCACCAGCACCACCACCACCAGCACCAGCACCACCAGCACCACCACCAGCACCACCACCACCAGCACCAGCACCACCAGCACCACCACCAGCACCACCAGCACCATCACCATCAGCATCACCAGCACCAGCACCAGCACCATCAGCATCACCAGCACCATCACCAGCACCACCAGCACCAGCACCACCACCAGCACCATCACCAGCACCACCAGCACCACCAGCAGCACCAGCACCATCACCACAGTGTAGGTGTGTGTGTGTCTGTCTGTGTGTGTGTCTGTGTGTGTGTCTGTCTGTGTGTGTGTCTGTGTGTGTGTGTGTGTGTCTGTCTGTCTGTGTGTGTGTGTCTGTGTGTGTAGGTGCGTGTAGGTGTGTGTGTGTCTGTCTGTGTGTGTAAGTGTGTGTGTATCTGTGTGTGTGTAGGTGTGTTTGTGTAGGTGTGTGTATCTGTGTGTGTGTCTGTCTGTGTGTGTCTGTGTGTGTAGGTGTGTGTAGGTGTGTGTCTGTCTGTGTGTAGGTGTGTGTAGGTGTGTCTGTCTGTGTGTGTGTAGGTGTGTGTCTGTCTGTGTGTGTGTAGGTGTGTGTCTGTCTGTGTGTGTCTGTGTGTGTAGGTGTGTGTGTAGGTGTATCTGTGTGTGTGTGTCTGTGTGTGTGTGTAGGTGTGTGTCTGTCTGTGTGTGTGTGTAGGTGTGTGTCTGTCTGTGTGTGTCTGTGTGTGTAGGTGTGTGTGTAGGTGTATCTGTGTGTGTGTGTGTAGGTGTGTGTGTGTATCTGTGTGTGTAGGTGTGTTTGTGTAGGTGGGTGTGTGTCTGTGTGTGTGTATGTCTGTGTGTGGACCCCCCTAATGGAACATCTTCGCCGGTTAGAAACATTTCGGCTAGCCTGCCTACGATCCATCCTGGGTTTAACCTGCAGGCTGGATTGTGTGAGAAGCTCACAAATCCTTGAAAGATCTGGGCAGGGTCCCATCGGTGAGCTCCTCCGGCAGGCAAGGCTGCGTTGGCTGGGTCATGTAGCCCGCATGCCCAGCCACCGCATTCCGAAACAGCTTTTGTTCGGCCGGATCGAGGGGGCTAAACGGGCGCGGTACGGGCTAGAGAAGAGATGGAGTGATGTGGTACAGGAGGACGTGGAGCTGAGTGGACTTGCCGATGACTGGTACCAGCGGTGTCAAGATCGGCCTCTGTGGAGGAGGCTCGTGAAGGACGCTGCTACTGGGCAGTTGGAGGCAGTCGCCCTCCAACAACAACGGAGGGCGGAGGAGCGACGCTCACAACAACGAGCGGAGCGCCGGGTGGCTAAAGCACAGCAGGTTGGCACAGTAGGGGGCACAGGTGGTGCATCAGCCACTCATCTCAGTCATCTCAGTCAGTCGACCCGTGGCACCTGGGTCTACCCCGTGACCTGCCAGCGGGCGTTCGACACTTCACGTGGCCTCAAGGTGCACATAGCCTGGCACAAGCGTCTTGGTGACGTCACCGCCACTTCGTGGCGAATGGCGGTTGTTGTTGTCTGTATGTGTGTCTGTGTGGCCACACACACTGGCTTTGCCTTCGTGGGTGGGTGTGTGATCCAGATACCATCTCAGGTATGTTTGTATGCGTGTCTGTGTGGGTGTGTGTCTGTGTGTGTAGGTGTGTGTGTGTCTGTGTGTGTGAGTAGGTGTGTGTCTGTGTAGGTGTGTGTCTGTGTGTGTGTGTCTGTGTGTGTGAGTAGGTGTGTGTCTGTGTAGGTGTGTGTCTGTGTATCTGTCTGTGTGGCTGTCTGTGTGTGTGTGTCTGTGTGTGTGTGTGATGGTATGGGGAGCGATAGTGTAGCGGTTAGCGCGCTGCACTATGAACCTGGCGACCCGGGTTCGATTCCCGCTCACGGCCAACACCAGTGACGATTATCTGAACCGGTCCCGTGCCTCCCCTAGGTCGACTCAGCCTCAAATGAGTATCTGGTGCGGTGTGTAAACATTGCCACTAGGGAGACAAAGGCGGTCGGGCGCGGTGCTGGCCACCCACCCCCTCGTGTACCGTTCCAGCCTTCATAGGTGCTCGCTAACAGCACTTGCACCTACAGTCTGTTAAGGCTATATGGGGGATCTTTGTTTTTTTTGTTTGTATGATCATAGTAGTGGTTAGAAAGAGGTGGAGGTGGGAGGGGAGAGGAGGTGGGAGGGGAGAGGAGGTGGGAGGGGAGAGGAGGTGGGGGGGGGGGGAGGAGGTGGGGGGGGATGCTTCCGCTGCTCGCTAAGAACAGCTCTTGGTGGTGGTGGTGTTGATGATGATGGTGGTGTTGATGATAACAATGATGATGATGATGGTGGATGGTGATGATGATGGTGGCGATAATGATGACAATTATGATGACAATGATGATGGATGGTGATAATGGATGGTGATGCATGGTGATGATGATGACAATGATGATGGTGGCGATGATGATGATGATGACAATGATAATGGATGGTGATGATGATGATGGTGGCGATAATGATGACAATGATGATGACAATGATGATGGATGGTGATGATGATGGATGGTGATGATGATGACAATGATGATGGATGATGATGATGGTGGTGATGATGATGACAATGATGATGGATGGTGATGATGATGACAATGATGATGGTGATGATGATGATGGTGATGATGATGACAATGATGATGGTGATGATGATGGATGGTGATGATGATGCATGGTGATGATGATGACAATGATGATGGTGGCGATGATGATGATGATGACAATGATAATGGATGGTGATGATGATGGTGGCGATAATGATGACAATGATGATGGTGTTGATGATGATGACAATGATGATGGTGATGATGATGATGGATGGTGATGATGATGGATGTTGATGATGATGACAATGATGATGGTGGTGATGATGATGACAATGATGATGGTGATGATGATGACAATGATGATGGTGGTGATGATGACAATGATGATGGTGGTGATGATGATGACAATGGTGGTGATGATGATGGATGGTGATGATGATGGTGGTGATGATGATGACAATGGTGGTGATGATGATGATGATGGATGGTGATGACAATGGTGGTGATGATGATGATGGTAGTGATGATGATGACAATGGTGATGATGATGGTGATGATGATGACAATGGTGGTGATGATGATGATGGATGGTGATGATGATGACAATGGTGATGATGATGATGGATGGTGATGAGTGGGAGGAGCCGTGGCCTCAAAGTCGCCTCCCTCGACCCGACCGCCACTGCCGCTCCCACTCAGTCGGTCTGCAGGAGCCAGGAGAGGCAACGAAGTGCGTGGAGTTCTCTCTCTGTGTGTGTGTCTGTGTGTGTGTGTGTCTGTGTGTGTGTGTCTGTGTGTGTGTCTGTGTGTGTGTGTCTGTGTGTGTGTGTGTCTGTGTGTGTGTCTGTGTGTGTCTGTGTGTGTGTCTGTGTGTGTCTGTGTGTGTGTGTGTCTGTGTGTGTGTGTGTCTGTGTGTGTCTGTGTGTGTGTGTGTCTGTGTGTGTGTGTCTGTGTGTGTCTGTGTGTGTGTGTGTCTGTGTGTGTGTGTCTGTGTGTGTGTGTGTCTGTGTGTGTGTGTCTGTGTGTGTGTGTCTGTGTGTGTGTGTCTGTGTGTGTGTGTGTGTCTGTGGGTGTGTCTGTGTGTGTGTCTGTGTGTATGTGTATCTGTGTGTCTGTGTGTCTGTCTGTGTGTGTGTGTCTCTGTATGTGTGTGTGTCTGTGGGTGTGTCCTTGAAAGATCTGGGCAGGGTGCCATCGATGAGCTTTTCGGCTGTGTTGGCTGGGTCATGCAGCCCGCATGCCCAGCCACCGCATGCCGAAACAGCTTTTGTTCGGCCGGATCGAGGGAGCTAAACGGGCGCGGCACGGGCTAGAGAAGAGATGGAGTGATGTGGTACAGGAGGATGTGGAGCTGAGTGGACTTGCCGATGACTGGTACCAGCGGTGTCAAGATCGGCCTCTGTGGAGGAGGCTCGTAAAGGATGCTACTGGGTAGTTGGAGGCAGTCGCCCTCCAACAACAACGGAGGGCGGAGGAGCGACGCTCACAACAACGAGCGGAGCGCCAGGTGGCTAAAGCACAGCAGGTTGGCACAGTAGGGGGCACAGGTGGTGCATCAGCCAGTCATCTCAGTCAGTCGACCCGTGGCACCTGGGCCTGCCCCGTGACCTCCTGCCAGCGGGCGTTCGACACTTCACGTGGCCTGAAGGTGCACGTGGCCTGGCACAAGCGTCGTGGTGACGTCACCGCCACTTAGTGGCGAATGTCGGTTGTTGTTGTTGTGTCTGTGTGTGTCTGTGTGTGTCTGTGTGTGTGTGTGAGACGTGGGGTGGTTCTGTCTCCTACCAGGAGGTCTCTGTCTGTGTGTGAGAGACGTTGGGTGATTCTGACTCTCACCAGGAGGTCTCTGTCTGTGTGTGTGTGTGAGACGTGGGGTGAATCTGTCTTTCACTAGGAGGTCTCTGTGTGTGTGTGTGAGACGTGGGGTTATTCTGTCTCTCACCAGGAGGTCTCTGTGTGTGTGAGACGTGGAGTGGTTCTGTCTCTCACTAGGAGGTCTCTGTCTGTGTGTGAGACGTGGGGTGATTCTGTCTCTCACCAGGAGGTCTCTGTCTGCGTGTGAGACGTGGGGTGATTCTGTCTCTCACCAGGAGGTCTCTGTCTGTGTGTGAGACGTCGGGTGATTCTGTCTCTCACCAGGAGGTCTCTGTGTGTGTGTGTGAGACGTGGGGTGATTCTCTCTCTCACCAGGAGGTCTCTGTCTTTGTGTGAGACGTTGGAGTGAATCTGACTCTCACCAGGAGGTCTCTGTCTGTGTGTGTGTGTGTGAGACGTGGGGTGATTCTGTCTCTCACTAGGAGGTCTCTGTCTGTGTGTGTGAGACGTGGGGTGATTCTGACTCTCACCAGGAGGTCTCTGTCTGTGTGTGTGTGAGACGTGGGGTGAATCTGACTCTCACCAGGAGGTCTCTGTCTGTGTGTGAGAAACGTGGGGTGGTTCTGTCTCTCACCAGGAGGTCTCTGTGTGTGTGTGAGACGTGGGGTGAATCTGACTCTCACTAGGTCTCTATCTGTGTGTGTGTGAGACGTGGGGTGAATCTGTCTCTCACCAGGAGGTCTCTGTCTGTGTGTGAGACGTGGGGTGGTTCTGACTCTCACCAGGAGGTCTCTGTCTGTGTGTGTGAGACGTGGGGTGGTTCTGTCTCTCACCAGGAGGTCTCTGTCTGTGTGTGAGATGTGGGGTGATTCTGACTCTCACTAGGTGGTCTCTGTCTGTGTGTGTGAGAGACGTGGGGTGGTTCTGTCTCTCACCAGGAGGTCTGTGTGTGTGTGTGAGACGTGGGGTGATTCTGTATCTCACCAGGAGTTCTCTGTCTGTGTGTGTGTGTGAGACGTGGGGTGGTTCTGACTCTCACCAGGAGGTCTCTGTCTGTGTGTGTGTGAGACGTGGGGTGATTCTGTCTCTCACCAGGAGGTCTGTCTGTGTGTGTGTGAGACGTGGGGTGAATCTGACTCTCACTAGGAGGTCTATGTCTGTGTGTGTGTGAGACGTGGAGTGGTTCTGTCTCTCACTAGGAGGTCTCTGTCTGTGTGTGAGACGTGGGGTGATTCTGACTCTCACCAGGAGGTCTCTGTCTGTGTGTGAGACGTGGGGTGATTCTGCCTCTCACCAGGAGGTCTCTGTGTGTGTGTGTGAGACGTGGGGTGATTCTGTCTCTCACCAGGAGGTGTCTGTCTTTGTGTGAGACGTTGGGGTGAATCTGACTCTCACCAGGAGGTCTCTGTCCGTGTGTGTGTGTGTGAGACGTGGGGTGGTTCTGTCTCTCACTAGGAGGTCTCTGTCCGTGTGTGTGTGTGTGTGAGACGTGGGGTGGTTCTGTCTCTCACCAGGAGGTCTCTGTCTGTGTGTGTGTGTGAGACGTGGGGTGGTTCTGACTCTCACTAGGAGGTCTGTGTGTGTGTGAGACGTGGGGTGGTTCTGTCTCTCACTAGGAGGTCTCTGTCCGTGTGTGTGTGTGAGACGTGGGGTGGTTCTGTCTCTCACCAGGAGGTCTCTGTCTGTGTGTGTGTGAGACGTGGGGTGGTTCTGACTCTCACTAGGAGGTCTGTGTGTGTGTGAGACGTTAGGTGAATGTGACTCTCACTAGGAGGTCTGTGTGTGTGAGACGTGGGGTGAATCTGACTCTCACTAGGAGGTCTCTGTCTGTGTGTGTGAGAGACGTGGGGTGATTCTGTCTCTCACTAGGAGGTCTCTGTGTGTGTGAGACGTGGGGTGAATCTGTCTCTCACCAGGAGGTCTCTGTGTGTGTGTGTGAGACGTGGGGTGATTCTGTCTCTCACTAGGACGTCTCTGTCTGTGTGTGTGAGACGTTCGGTGAATCTGTCTCTCACCAGGAGGTCTGTGTGTGTGTGAGACGTGGGGTGAATCTGACTCTCACCAGGAGGTCTGTGTGTGTGTGAGACGTGGGGTGGTTCTGTCTCTCACCAGGAGGTCTGTGTCTGTGTGTGTGTGAGACGTGGGGTGATTCTGTCTCTCACCAGGAGGTCTCTGTCTGTGTGTGTGTGAGACGTGGGGTGGTTCTGTCTCTCACTAGGAGGTCTCTGTCTGTGTGTGTGTGAGGCGTGGGGTGGTTCTGTCTCTCACCAGGAGGTGCCGAGCGAGCCATGGCCACATCTCGTCAATGCGCCCTCTATTCCCTGGGACTGGGATCTCTCTTCATCGTCGCCTTCTTCATTGGTACACGGCCGGGAGAGAGTGGGGATAGAGTGCGGAGAGAGTGGGGAGAGTGAGAGTGAGTGAGTGAGTGGGGAGAGCCGTCATAGGGGCTGCTGCTACTCGCTAACAGCACTTGCCCCTACATTGGGGGGAGGGTCTTTGTCTTTTTAAGCGCGAGAGAGTTCGATAGAGTGAACGTGAGTGGGAGAGAGTTCAAATTGATCCTATTGTGAGATGGTGAGTGGGTGAGATGGTGAGTGAGTGAGATGCTGGGTGAGTGAGACGGTGAGTGAGTGAGATGGTGAGTGAGTGAGTGAGATGCTGGGTGAGTGACATGCTGGGTGAGTGAGATGCTGGGTGAGTGAGATGGTGAGTAAGTGAGATGCTAGGTGAGTGAGACGGTGAGTGAGTGAGATGGTGAGTGAGTGAGTGAGATGCTGAGTGAGTGAGATGCTGAGTGAGTGAGATGCTGAGTGAGTGAGATGCTGGGTGAGTGACATGGTGAGTGAGTGAGTTGGTGAGTGAGTGAGATGGTGAGTGAGTGAGATGGTGAGTGAGTGAGATGGTGAGTGAGTGAGATGGTGAGTGAGTGAGATGGTGGGTGAGTGAGATGGTGGGTGAGTGAGATGCTGGGTGAGTGAGATGGTGAGTGAGTGAGATGGTGGGTGAGTGAGATGGTGGGTGAGTGAGATGGTGAGTGAGTGAGATGCTGAGTGAGTGAGATGCTGAGTGAGTGAGATGCTGGGTGAGTGAGATGGTGATTGAGTGAGATGGTGAGTGAGTGAGATGGTGAGTGAGTGAGATGGTGAGTGAGTGAGATGGTGAGTGAGTGAGATGGTGAGTGAGTGAGATGGTGGGTGAGTGAGATGGTGAGTGAGTGAGATGGTGGGTGAGTGAGATGCTGGGTGAGTGAGATGCTGGGTGAGTGAGATGGTGGGTGAGTGAGATGCTGGGTGAGTGAGATGCTGGGTGAGTGAGATGGTGAGTGAGTGAGATGGTGAGTGAGTGAGTGAGATGGTGAGTGAGTGAGATGGTGAGTGAGTGAGATGCTGGGTGAGTGAGATGGTGAGTGAGTGAGATGCTGGGTGAGTGAGATGGTGAGTGAGTGAGATGGTGAGTGAGTGAGATGCTGAGTGAGTGAGATGCTAAGTGAGTGAGATGCTGGGTGAGTGAGATGCTGGGTGAGAGAGATGCTGGGTGAGTGAGATGGTGAGTGAGTGAGATGGTGATTGAGTGATATGCTGGGTGAGTGAGATGCTGGGTGAGTAAGATGGTGGGTGAGTGAGATGGTGAGTGAGTGAGATGGTGAGTGAGTGAGATGCTGGGTGAGTGAGATGCTGGGTGAGTGAGATGCTGGGTGAGTGAGATGGTGAGTGAGTGAGATGCTGGGTGAGTGAGATGGTGAGTGAGTGAGATGGTGAGTGAGTGAGATGCTGAGTGAGTGAGATGCTAAGTGAGTGAGATGCTGGGTGAGTGAGATGCTGGGTGAGAGAGATGCTGGGTGAGTGAGATGGTGAGTGAGTGAGATGGTGATTGAGTGAGATGCTGGGTGAGTGAGATGCTGGGTGAGTAAGATGGTGGGTGAGTGAGATGGTGAGTGAGTGAGATGGTGAGTGAGTGAGATGCTGGGTGAGTGAGATGCTGGGTGAGTGAGATGCTGGGTGAGTGAGATGCTGGGTGAGTGAGATGGTGAGTGAGTTAGATGCTGGGTGAGTGAGATGGTGAGTGAGTGAGATGGTGGGTGAGTGAGATGCTGAGTGAGTGAGATGCTGGGTGAGTGAGATGCTGAGTGAGTGAGATGCTGGGTGAGTGAGATGGTGAGTGAGTGAGATGGTGAGTGAGTGAGATGGTGAGTGAGTGAAATGCTGGGTGAGTGAGATGCTGGGTGAGTGAGATGCTGGGTGAGTGAGATGCTGGGTGAGTGAGATGCTGGGTGAGTGAGATGCTGAGTGAGTGAGATGCTGAGTGAGTGAGATGCTGGGTGAGTGAGATGGTGATTGAGTGAGATGGTGAGTGAGTGAGATGGTGAGTGAGTGAGATGGTGAGTGAGTGAGATGGTGAGTGAGTGAGATGGTGAGTGAGTGAGATGGTGGGTGAGTGAGATGGTGAGTGAGTGAGATGGTGGGTGAGTGAGATGCTGGGTGAGTGAGATGCTGGGTGAGTGAGATGGTGGGTGAGTGAGATGCTGGGTGAGTGAGATGCTGGGTGAGTGAGATGGTGAGTGAGTGAGATGGTGAGTGAGTGAGTGAGATGGTGAGTGAGTGAGATGGTGAGTGAGTGAGATGCTGGGTGAGTGAGATGGTGAGTGAGTGAGATGCTGGGTGAGTGAGATGGTGAGTGAGTGAGATGGTGAGTGAGTGAGATGCTAAGTGAGTGAGATGCTGGGTGAGTGAGATGCTGGGTGAGAGAGATGCTGGGTGAGTGAGATGGTGAGTGAGTGAGATGGTGATTGAGTGAGATGCTGGGTGAGTGAGATGCTGGGTGAGTAAGATGGTGGGTGAGTGAGATGGTGAGTGAGTGAGATGGTGAGTGAGTGAGATGCTGGGTGAGTGAGATGCTGGGTGAGTGAGATGCTGGGTGAGTGAGATGGTGAGTGAGTGAGATGCTGGGTGAGTGAGATGGTGAGTGAGTGAGATGGTGAGTGAGTGAGATGCTGAGTGAGTGAGATGCTAAGTGAGTGAGATGCTGGGTGAGTGAGATGCTGGGTGAGAGAGATGCTGGGTGAGTGAGATGGTGAGTGAGTGAGATGGTGATTGAGTGAGATGCTGGGTGAGTGAGATGCTGGGTGAGTAAGATGGTGGGTGAGTGAGATGGTGAGTGAGTGAGATGGTGAGTGAGTGAGATGCTGGGTGAGTGAGATGCTGGGTGAGTGAGATGCTGGGTGAGTGAGATGGTGAGTGAGTTAGATGCTGGGTGAGTGAGATGGTGAGTGAGTGAGATGGTGGGTGAGTGAGATGCTGAGTGAGTGAGATGCTGGGTGAGTGAGATGCTGAGTGAGTGAGATGCTGGGTGAGTGAGATGGTGAGTGAGTGAGATGGTGAGTGAGTGAGATGGTGAGTGAGTGAAATGCTGGGTGAGTGAGATGCTGGGTGAGTGAGATGGTGAGTGAGTGAGATGCTGCGTGAGTGAGATGCTGGGTGAGTGAGATGGTGAGTGAGTGAGATGGTGAGTGAGTGAGATGGTAAGTGAGTAAGATGCTGGGTGAGTGAGATGCTGGGTGAGTGAGATGGTGAGTGAGATGGTGAGTGAGTGAGATGCTGCGTGAGTGAGATGCTGGGTGAGTGAGATGGTGAGTGAATGAGATGGTGGGTGAGTGAGTGAGATGGTGGGTGAGTGAGATGCTGGGTGAGTGAGATGGTGAGTGAGTGAGATGATGAGTGATTGAGTGCGTTGGTGAGATGGTGGGTGGGTGAGATGGTGGGTGAGCTGGTGGGGGGAGTTGGTGGGTGGGTGGGTGAGATGGTAGGTAGGTGGGTGAGATGGTAGGTGGGTGGGTGAGATGGTGGGTAGGTGAGATGGTGGGTGGGTGAGATGCTGGGTGAGTGAGATGCTGGGTGAGTGAGATGCTGGGTGAGTTAGATGCTGGGTGAGTGAGATGGTGAGTAAGATGCTGGGTGAGTGAGATGGTGAGTGAGTGAGATGCTGGGTGAGTGAGATGCTGGGTGAGTGAGATGGTGAGTGAGTGAGGTGGTGAGTTAGTGAGATGCTGGGTGAGTGAGATGCCGGGTGAGTGAGATGCCGGGTGAGTGAGATGCTGGGTGAGTGAGATGCTGGGTGAGTGAGATGCTGGGTGAGTGAGATGCTGGGTGAGTGAGATGCTGGGTGAGTGAGATGCTGGGTGAGTGAGATGCTGGGTGAGTGAGATGCTGGGTGAGTGAGATGCTGGGTGAGTGAGATGCTGGGTGAGTGAGATGGTGAGTGAGTGCGTTGGTGAGATGGTGGGTGGGTGAGATGGTGGGTGAGATGTTGGGGGGAGATGGTGGGTGGGTGAGATGGTGGGTGGGAGGGTGAATGATTGAGTGAGATGGTGAGTCACGTTTATATTATAGGAGTCTAATTTGGAGTGGGTGGGTGAGTGTGTGAATGTGTGAGTGGGTGGGTAAGTGAGTGGGTGAATGATCGAGTGGGTTAATGAATGAATGGGTGGGTGGTGAGTGGGTGGGTGAGCGAGTAGCTGGATTAATGGGTCAGGATTGGAAGGATGCCCTGGTGGTCCCCCTCTTTAAGAAGGGGGACCGCACAGACTGTAACAACTACAGGGGCATCTCACTCCTCAGTGTACCGGGAAAGGTCCTGGCAAGGATTATTCAACATCGCCTTGCTAGGCACGCTGAGGAGAGGCTTGCGGAGCCCCAAAATGGTTTCAGGAAAGGGCGGTCCTGCACAGATGTCATATGTTCTGTCCGTCTGCTACAGCAGAGCTGTAGGGAATTCCAACAAGACCTACATCTCTGCTTTATTGACCTGGTCAATGCCTATGATACCATCAGTAGGCCTGGGCTCTGGGTTGTTCTTCGTGCTTTTGGAGTCCCTGACCCTCTGCTCACGATCATTAAGGACCTCCATGATGGTGAGCGGGCCCGGGTAAAACTACGTGGCCGGGAGTCGGAGCCATTCGCTGTACACCTTGGGGTGCGACAGGGATGTCCTCTGACTCCCACATTATTTAACAGCTATTTTTGACCATGGATGTACTGGAGGAATGTCCATCTGGTACAGATACAATGGGAGGCTAATCTATGCCCGGGTGCGGTCGAGGGATGGCTCCCTATTGCTCAACCACGTTCTGTATGCTGTAACATGGTTGACCAACAACGGAGGGCAGAGTTGCGATGCTCACAACATTGTTCCCCCGCGTGTCTCCCCGCCTGTCCCCCCGTGTCTCTCCCCGTGTCTCCCCGTGTGTCTCCCCGTGTCTCCCCCGTGTCTCCCTGTGTCTCCCCGCGTGTCCCCGCGTGTCCCCGTGTCTCCCCGTGTCTCGCCCCGTGTCTTCCCGTGTCTCCCCGTGTGTTTCCCCGTGTCTCCCCGCGTGTCTCCCCGTGTCTCCCCCGTGTCTCCCCGTGTCTCCCCCCGTGTCTCCCCGTGTCTCCCTCCTCCCGTGTGTCTCCCCGTGTGTCTCCCCGTGTCTCCCTCGTGTCTCCCTCGTGTCTCCCCGTGTGTCTCCCCGTGTCTCCCCGCGTGTCTCCCCGCGTGTCTCCCCGCGTGTCTCCCCGTGTGTCTCCCCGTGTCTCCCTCGTGTCTCCCTCGTGTCTCCCCCGTGTCTCCTCGTGTCTCCCCGTGTGTCTCCCCGTGTCTCCCCGCGTGTCTCCCCGCGTCTCCCCGTGTCTCCCCGTGTGTCACCCCGTGTGTCTCCCACCGTGTCTCCCCGTGTCTCCCCGCGTATCTCCCCGTGTCTCCCCGTGTGTCTCCCCGCGTCTCCCCGGGTCTCCCCGTGTCTCCCCGCGTGTCCCCGTGTCTCCCCGTGTCTCCCCGTGTCT
>NW_027423135.1:1972984-2035484 GCF_048934315.1 Petromyzon marinus
GCGATCGAGTGAGTTCGGTGCGTGGACGGGGCGAGCGATGGAGTGAGTCGGGCGAGTTTGTTGGGGGCGCGAGCGTGTGCCCCGTGACCTCCCGTCCCCCGTCACGCCCTCAAGGTGTTCAACTCGTCGCCGACGGAGAGCGTCGTCCCGCAGGAGCACGCCGACGTGGCTGCCATCGTTCCGCCTTTCAACGCCTTCTCCGCCCAGGGGGAGCCCGAGGTCTGAGCGGACGTTCGCCGCCGTGACGAATCGACTCGAACCGGATCTCTCTTGACTCGGAAACTTTCGTGGCCGCTAGGAATTCGGATTCACCGCTAGCGCTGCGACCGGAATCTTGGCGATGTTCGTGCGATTTTTTGTTTGTTTGTTCATATATACACACGTACTTCATTTTCATTTAGATTCTAGATCATCGCCGTTATTTTTAATTGCACCTTCGCGTGACTTTACCGAAAGGACCATGGGATACTGATGAAAACCCCTTTGTTCGTTTGGCCGGCGAAGGCCTCGCGCTGAGGCGTGTAGCCTCACTTTGCTTCCCAATTTGTTTTTTCGCGAGCGACCCTGGCCCAGCGCAAATTACCGCGCGGCGAAGTGGCTGATGATTGGCGTCGCCGCCGTCGCCGTCGCGTGCAGAGGCACAGCGGCAGCCGAATACTCGTCAACACGTGACCACGGGGAGGGAGAGAGAGAGACGCAGACTCCAAATATACAGCAGCAGCAGGCGTCGTCAGGATTGGGATCGAACCCACGACCTCCTGTAGACCAGGCGAGGTAGTCAACATCTCCTAGCCACCGTGATGATGATGATGGGAGAGAGAGAGACGCAGACTCCAAATATACAGCAGCAGGCATCGTCAGGGTCGGGATCGAACCCACGACCTCCTGTAGACCAGGCGAGGTAGTCAACATCTCCTAGCCTCCATGATGATGATGGGAGAGAGAGAGACGCAGAATCCAAATATCCAGCAGCAGGCATCGTCAGGATTGGGATCGAATCCACGACCTTCTGCGTACCAGGCGAGGTAGTCAACATCTCCTAGCCACACACAAATATACAGCGGCAGGCATCATCAGGGGTGTGATTAAACCCACGACCTCCTGCGTACCAGGCGAGGTAGTCAACATCTCCTAGCCACACACAAATATACAGCGGCAGCATCATCAGGGGTGTGATCGAACCCACGACCTCCTGCGTACCAGGCGAGGTAGTCAACATCTCCTAGCCACACACAAATATACAGCAGCAGGCATCATCAGGGTGTGATCGAACCCACGACCTCCTGCGTACCAGGCGAGGTAGTCAACATCTCCTAGCCACACACAAATACACAGCAGCAGGCATCATCAGGGGTGTGATTGAACCCACGACCTCCTGCGTACCAGGCGAGGTAGTCAACATCTCCTAGCCACACACAAATATAGCAGCAGGCATCATCAGGGGTGTGATCGAACCCACGACCTCCTGCGTACCAGGCGAGGTAGTCAACATCTCTCGTCACGACCTCCCCCCCCCCCTCCTCGCCCCACTCCACCCCTCGTGTCCGTGCGGTCTCGTGCCCCGTGACCTCTGACCTAGCAACCCGACCCCCTTGACCCTCCCTGACCAAGCCCTCGACCCCCTCGGCCCCCCAGGGGGAGCTGGTGTACGTGAACTACGGCCGCGTGGAGGATTTTGCGCTGCTGAGCGAGGTGCTGCACGTGGACGTTCGTGGCCGCATCGTTGTGGCCCGCTACGGGCAAATCTTCCGGGGAAACAAGGTGGGCTTGCTGCTGCTGCTGCTGCCCGTGGTGGGCCTGCTGCTGCTGCTACTACTGCTGCTGTTACTGCTGCTACTGCTGCTGCTACTGCTGCTACTGCTGCTGCTGTTACTGCTGCTGCTGTTACTACTGCTGCCCGTGGTGGGCCTGCTGCTGCTGCTGCTGTTACTGCTGCTGCTACTGTTACTACTGCTGCTACTGCTGCTACTGCTACTGCTGTTGCCCGTGGTGGGCCTGCTGCTGCTGCTGCTGCTGCCCGTGGTGGGCCTGCTGCTGCTGCTGCTACTGCTGCTGCTGTTACTACTGCTGCCCGTGGTGGGCCTGCTGCTGCTGCTGCTGTTACTGCTGCTGCTACTGTTACTACTGCTGCTACTGCTGCTACTGCTACTGCTGTTGCCCGTGGTGGGCCTGCTGCTGCTACTGCTGCTGCCCGTGGTGGGCCTGCTGCTGCTGCTGCTACTGCTGCTGCTACTGCTGCTGCTGTTACTACTGCTGCCCGTGGTGGGCCTGCTGCTGCTGCTGCTGTTACTGCTGCTGCTACTGTTACTACTGCTGCTACTGCTACTGCTGTTGCCCGTGGTGGGCCTGCTGCTGCTGCTGCTGCTGCCCGTGGTGGGCCTGCTGCTGCTGCTGCTACTGCTGCTGCTGTTACTACTGCTGCCCGTGGTGGGCCTGCTGCTGCTGCTGCTGTTACTGCTGCTGCTACTGTTACTACTGCTGCTACTGCTGCTACTGCTACTGCTGTTGCCCGTGGTGGGCCTGCTGCTGCTGCTACTGCTGCTACTGTTACTACTGCTGCTACTGCTGCTGCCCGTGGTGGGCCTGCTACTACTACTGCTACTACTGCTGCTACTACTACTACTGCTGCTACTGCTACTACTACTGCTGCTGCCCGTGGTGGGCCTGCTGCTACTACTACTGCTGCTAGTACTACTACTGCTGCTACTTACTACTACTGCTGCTACTACTACTACTGCTACTACTACTGCTGCTACTACTACTGCTACTACTGCTGCTACTACTACTACTGCTACTACTACTGCTGCTACTACTACTGTACTACTGCTGCTACTACTACTACTACTGCTGCTACTACTACTGCTACTACTGCTGCTACTACTACTACTGCTACTACTACTGCTGCTACTACTACTGCTACTACTGCTGCTACTACTACTACTACTGCTGCTACTACTACTGCTACTACTGCTGCTACTACTACTACTACTGCTGCTACTACTGCTACTACTACTGCTGCTACTACTACTGCTGCTACTACTACTGCTGCTGCCCGTGGTGGGCCTGCTGCTACTACTACTGCTACTACTGCTAGTACTACTACTGCTGCTACTACTTCTACTACTACTGCTGCTACTACTACTGCTACTACTGCTAGTACTACTACTGCTGCTACTACTACTACTGTTACTACTGCTGCTACTACTGCTGCCCGTGGTGGACCTGCTGCTGATACTGCTGCTGCTACTACTGCTGCTGCTGCCCGTGGTGGGACTGCTGCTGGTGGTGATGGTGGTGATGATGGTGTTACCGATGATGATGGTGTTACCGATGATGATGGTGTTACCGATGATGATGATGATGGTGTTACCGATGATGATGATGGTGTTACCGATGATGATGATGATGGTGCTACCGATGATGATGATGATGATGGTGTTACCGATGATGATGGTGTTACCGATGATGATGGTGTTACCGATGATGAAGATGGTGTTACCGATGATGATGATGATGTTACCAATAATGATGATGATGTCACCGATGACAATGATGATGATGTTACTGGTGGTGATGGTGTTACCGATGATGATGATGGTGTTACCGATGATGAAGATGGTGTTACCGATGATGATGATGTTACCAATAATGATGATGATGTCACCGATGACAATGATGATGATGATGTTCCTGGTGGTGATGGTGTTACCGATGACGATGATGATGATGGTGTTACCGATGATGATGATGATGTTACCAATAATGATGATGTCACCGATGACAATGATGATGATGACGTTACTGGTGGTGATGGTGTTACCGATGATGATGATGATGGTGTTACCGATGATGATGATGTTACTGGTGGTGATGGTGTTACCGATGATGATGATGATGTCACCGATGACAATGATGATGATGATGACGTTACGGATGACGACGCCGACGACGCTACCGATGCTTCTGCCGCTGGTGGTGTCGCAGGTGCAGAACGCGGAGCGTGCGGGCGCGCTGGGCATGCTGCTGTACTCGGACCCCCACGACTACTGCCCCCCGGGGGTGGAGCCCTACCCGGCGGGCTGGAGCCTCCCTCCAGACGGCGTGCAACGTGGGAACGTGCTGCTCGCCAACGGGGCTGGGGACCCGCTGACGCCGGGGTACCCCGCCACCGGTGAGTACAGCTCGCTCGCTCCACCCACGCTCTCCACCCACGCTCTCTCTCTCTCTCCACCCACTCACTCCACCCACACTCTCTCTCCACCCACTCTCTCTCTCTCCACCCACTCACTCCACCCACACTCTCTCTCCACCCACGCTCTCCACCCACACGCTCTCCACCCACACTCTCTCTCCACCCACTCCCCACGCTCACTCCACCCACGCTCTCTCCACCCACGCTCTCCACCCACACTCTCCACCCACACGCTCTCTCCCCACTCCCCACGCTCCCTCCACCCACGCTCCCTCCAACCACGCTCTCTCCACCCACTCCCCACGCTCTCTCCCCACTCCCCACGCTCTCTCCACCCACGCTCGCTCCACCCACGCTCTCCACCCACGCTCTCCACCCACACTCTCTCTCTCCACCCACTCTCCACCCACGCTCTCTCCCCCCACTCTCTCCCCCCCCCCACTCTCTCCCCCCCCCACTCTCTCTCCCCCCACTCACTCCACCCACACTCTCCACCCACACTCTCCACCCACGCTCTCTCTCTCCACCCACACTCTCCACCCACACTCTCCACCCACACTCTCCACCCACACGCTCTCCTCCACCCACTCTCCACCCACGCTCTCTCTCTCCACCCACGCTCTCTCCACCCACGCTCTCTCCCCACTCCCCACGCTCACTCCCCACGCTCTCCACCCATGCTCTCTCTCTCCACCCACACTCTCCACCCACGCTCTCTCTCTCCACCACACTCTCCACCCACTCTCCACCCACACTCTCCACCCACACTCTCCACCCACGCTCTCCACCCACGCTCTCCACCCACACTCTCCACCCACGCTCTCCACCCACGCTCTCCACCCACACTCTCTCTCTCCACCCACTCACTCCACCCACACTCTCTCTCCACCCACTCACTCCACCCACACTCTCCCCCACTCTCTCCCCCCCCCCACTCTCTCCCCCCCCCCCCCACTCTCTCCCCCCCCCCCACTCTCTCCCCCCCCCCACTCTCTCTCCCCCCCCACTCTCTCTCCCCACTCTCTCCCCCACTCTCTCCCTCCCCCACTCTCTCCCCCCACTCTCTCCCCCCCCCACTCTCTCTCCCCCCACTCTCTCCCCCCACTCTCTCCCCCTCCACTCTCTCCCCCCCCCACTCTCTCCCCCCCCCCCACTCTCTCCCCCCACTCTCTCCCCCCACCCACTCTCTCTCCCCACTCTCTCCCCACTCTCTCCCTCCCCCACTCTCTCCCCCCCCCACTCTCTCCCCCCACTCTCTCCCCCCCTACTCTCTCTCCCCCCACTCTCTCCCCCCACTCTCTCCCCCCACTCTCTCCCCCACTCTCTCCCCCCCCACTCTCTCCCCCCCCCACTCTCTCTCCCCACTCTCTCCCCCACTCTCTCCCTCCCCCACTCTCTCCCCCCCCCACTCTCTCTCCCCACGCTCTCCCCCCACGCTCTCCCCACTCTCTCCCCCCACTCTCTCCCCCCTCTTTCCCCCCCCCACTCTCTCTCCCCCCACTCTCTCTCCCCACTCTCTCCCCCCCACTCTCCCCCCCCCACTCCCCCCCCCCCCCACTCTCCCCACGCTCTCCCCACGCTCACTCCCCACGCTCACTCCCCACGCTCCCTCCCCACGCTCTCCCCACGCTCACTCCCCACGCTCCCTCCCCACGCTCTCCCCACGCTCCCACCCGCTCCGAGCGCTGTGTGTGCGCTAAACATCGGCACTGGGGGAGACAAAGGCGGCCGGGCTTGGTGTTGTGCTGCTCCTCCCCACCACCCCCACTCCGTGCCGGCCTTCGTAGGCTTGCCCCGAGGGTCTGTCCGAGGCTACGCGGGTGACCTTTGTGTTTGGCAGAGCACGCCTTTCGGAAGGGGCTTGCCGACGGAGTGGGCTTGCCCAAGATCCCGGTGCATCCCCTGAGCTACCGCGACGCCGAGGAGCTGCTGCGGTGGGAACCGGCAACACCGACAGCACCGCTACCGCCTCCACCAACTCCACCACTACCACCACCACTACCACCACCACCTCCACCACCACCGCTACCGCCTCCACCAACTCCACCACTACCACCAGCACTACCGCTACCACCTCCACCACTACCACTACCACCTCCACCAACTCCACCACTACCACCAGCACTACCGCTACCACCACTACCACCACCTCCACCACTACCACTACCACCAGCACCACTACCATCTCCACCAACTCCACCACTACCACTACCGCTACCACCACCACCACTACCACCACCACTACCGCTACCACCACCACCACTACCGCTACCACCACCACCACTACCACCACCACTACCACCACTACCACCACCACCACTACCACCAGCACCACTACCACCTCCACCACCACTACCGCTACCACCACCACCACTACCACTACCACCACCACCTCCACCACCACCACTACCACCAGCACCACTACCACCTCCACCACCACTACCGCTACCACCACCACCTCCACCACTACCACTACCACCACCGCTACCACCGCTACCGCCTCCACCAACTCCACCAACTCCACTACCACCACCGCTACCACCACTACCACCTCCACCACCACCGCTACCACCACCACTACCACCACCACCGCTACCACCACCACCACTACCAGCTCTACCGCTACCACCACCACCGCTACCACCACCACCACCACCACTACCACCACCACCACTACCACCTCCACCGCTACCACCACCACCGCTACCACCACCACTACCACCACCACCTCCACCACTACCACCACCACTACCACCACCACCTCCACCACCACCACTACCACCAGCAACACTACCACCTCCACCACTACCGCTACCACTACCGCTACCACCACCACCACTACCACCACCACTACCACCAGCACCACTACCGCTACCACCACCACCACTACCACCACCACTACCACCTCCACCACCACCACTACCACCACCGCTACCACCGCTACCGCCTCCACCAACTCCACCAACTCTACTACCACCACCACCGCCTCCACCACTACCACTACCACCTGCACCACCTCCACCACCGATACCACCACCACCACCACTACCACCACTACCACCACCAACACCGCTACCCCCACTGCTACCACCGCTACCGCCACCACCAACTCCACCACTACCACCACTACCACCACCGCCGCTACCGCTACCACCACTACCACCACCACTACCACCACCACCACTACCACCTCCACCACCACCACTACCACCTCCACCACCACCGCTACCACCACTACCACCACCGCTTCCACTAAAGCCACCACCGCTACCACCGCTACCACCACTACCGCTACCACCACCACCACCGATACCACCGCTACCACCACCAACGATACCACCACCACCACCGCTATCACCACCACCACTATCACCACCACCACCGCTACCACCACCACCGCTACCACCACCACCACTACCACCACCACCGCTACCACCGCTACCACCGCTATCACCACCACCACTACCACCACCAACGCTACCACCACCACCGCTACCACCATCGCTACCACCGCTACCACCACTACCGCTACCACCGCTACCACTACCACCACCGCTACCACTACCACCACTATCACCACTACCACCACCACCACTGCTACCACCGCTACCACCACCACTATCACCACTACTACCACCACCACTACCACCACCGCTACCACCACCACCACTACCACTGGTACCACCAGCGCTACCACCGCTTCCACCGCTACCACCACCACCACCACAACTACTACCACCGCTACCACCACCTTCACTACCACCACTACCGCTACCACCGCCACTACCACGACCTTCGCTACCGCAGCCACCGCTACCACCACCGCCATCACCACCATCATCACTGCCATCACCACCACCACTACTGTGTGAGTCTATGTGTCTCTGTGTGTCTCTGTGTGAGTCTATGTGTCTCTATGTGTCTCTGTGTGAGGCTGTGTCTCTATTTGAGTCTATGGGTCTCTATGTGTCTCTGTGTGTCTCCATGTGAGTCTATGGGTCTCCATGTGAGTCTATGGGTCTCTATGTGTCTCTGTGAGTCTATGTGTGTGTATGTGTCTCTGTGTGTCTCTGTGTGAATCTATGGGTCTCTATGTGTCTCTGTGTGAGTCTATGAGTCTCTATGTGTCTCTGTGTGAGTCTGTGTCTCTGTGTAAGTCTATGTGTCTCTGTGTGAGTCTATGTATCTCTGTGTGAGTCTATGTGTCTCTGTGTGAGTCTATGTGTCTCTGTGTGTCTCTATGTGTCTCTGTGTGAATCTATGTGTCTTATGTGTCTCTGTGTCTCTGTGTGAGTCTATGTGTCTCTCTGTGTCTCTGTGTGAGTCTATGTGTCTCTATGTGTCTCTGTGTCTCTGTGTGAGTCTATGTGTCTCTATGTGTCTCTGTGTCTCTGTGTGAGTCTATGTGTCTCTGTGTCTCTGTGTGAGTCTATGGGTCTCTATGGGTCTCTGTGTGTCTCTATGTGAGTCTATGTGTCTCTGTGTCTCTGTGTGAGTCTATGTGTCTCTCTGTGTCTCTGTGTGAGTCTATGTGTCTCTATGTGAGTCTATGGGTCTCTATGTGTCTCTGTGTCTCTGTGTGAGTCTATGTGTCTCTGTGTGAGTCTATGGGTCTCTATGTGTCTCTGGGTCTCTGTGTGAGTCTATGTGTCTCTGTGTGAGTCTATGTGTCTCTCTGGGTCTCTGTGTGAGTCTATGTGTCTCTGTGTGAGTCTATGGGTCTCTATGTGTCTCTATGTGTCTCTATGTGTCTCTGTGTCTCTGTGTGAGTCTATGGGTCTCTCTGTGTCTCTATGTGTCTATATGTGTCTCTGTGTGTCTCTGTGTCTCTGTGTGAGTCTATGTATCTCTATGTGTGTCTCTATGTGTCTCTGTGTCTCTGTGTGTCTCTATGTGTCTCTATGTGTTCTGTGTGAGTCTATGGGTCTCTATGTGTCTCTGTGTCTCTATGTGTCTCTGTGTGAGTCTATGTGTCTCTATGTGTCTCTATGTGTGTCTATGGGTCTCTATGTGTCTCTATGTGTCTGTGTGAGTCTCTGTGTGAGTTTATGGGTCTCTATGTGTCTCTATGTGTCTCTGTGTCTCTGTGTGAGTCTATGTGTCTCTATGTGTCTCTGTGTGTCTCTGTGTGAGTCTATGGGTCTCTATGTGTCTCTGTGTGAGTCTATGTGTCTCTATGTGTCTCTGTGTGTCTCTGTGTGAGTCTATGGGTCTCTATGTGTCTCTGTGTGAGTCTATGTGTGTCTCTGTGTCTCTGTGTGAGTGTATGTGTCTCTATGTGTCTCTGTGTGTCTCTGTGTGAGTCTATGGGTCTCTATGTGTCTCTGTGTGTCTCTATGTGTCTCTGTGTGTCTCTATGTGTCTCTGTGTGTCTCTATGTGTCTCTGTGTGAGTCTATGTGTCTCTGTGTGAGTCTATGTGTCTCTGTGTGTCTCTATGTGTCTCTGTGTGTCTCTATGTGTCTCTGTGTGTCTCTATGTGTCTCTGTGTGTCTCTATGTGTCTCTGTGTGTCTCTATGTGTCTCTGTGTGAGTCTATGTGTCTCTGTGTGAGTCTATGTGTCTTATGTGTCTCTGTGTCTCTGTGTGAGTCTATGCCGCCCGTGCCCCCCCCCCCCCCCCAGGGACATGGGGGGCGCCCCCCCGCCGAGCGAGGCCTGGAGGGGAAGCCTCAACGTCTCCTACAACGTGGGGCCCGGCTTCCTAGCCACGCGGGCCTCCTGGTGAGGGGGGAAGGGGGGCGGGGGGGGTGGGTGGGGGGGGTGGGGGGCTGGTGGGGGGGGGGTGGGTGACCTGTTGACCCCCCCTCACCCCCCTCCCCCCCCCGTCCCCCCCCTCCGAGCAGGAGGGTGAGGATGCTGGTGAGGACACAGAACCAGGTGAGGAGGATCTACAACGTGGTGGGGACCATCCACGGGGCGGTGGAGCCAGGTGATGACTCGCTCGCCCACCCACCCGCCCACCCACCCACTCGCTCACCCACCCACTCGCTCACCCACCCACTCGCTCACCCACCCACCCGCTCGCTCGCCTACCCACCCACTCCCTCGCCCACCCGTTCACCCACCCACCCACTCACTCACCCACCCACTCGCTCGCCCACCCGTTCACCCACCCACCCACTTACTCATCCACCCACTCGCTCACCCACCCACTCGCTCACCCACGCACGCTCCCACCCACCCACTCACCCACCCACCCACTCACCCACCCACTCGTTCACCCACCCACTCACCCACTCGCTCACCCGCCCAACCGCTCACTCGCTCACCCACCCACCCACTCATTCATTCACTCACCTACTCACTTGCTCACTCGCTCACTCACCCACTCACTCACCCACCCACCCACCCACTCACTCACCCACCCACCCACCCACTCACTCACCCACTCGCTAACCCACTTGCTCGCCCACCCGCTCACTCACCCACTCACCAGCCCACCCGCTCACCCACTCACCCGCTCACCAGCCCACCCGCTCACCAGCCCACCCGCTCACTCACTCACCCACTCAGTCACTCACCCGCTCACCCGCCCAGTCATTCACCCACTCACTCACCCACTCGCTCGCTCAGTGCTTTGACCGTCTAAGTCTCACTGGTGACGGTGGGCGTGTCTCTGTCTGTCCCCCCCTCCCCCCGCCGTGTGCACAGACCGCTGGGTCATCCTGGGGGGTCACCGTGACACGTGGGTGTTTGGGGGCATCGACCCCATGACCGGGGCCGCCACCCTGCAGGAGGTCGCAAAGGTCACGGGAGCCATGCGGCGCTCGGGTGAGCCGGCGCTCCCCCCGCTCACCTGGCCAGCTCACCTGGCAAACTCACCCGCTCACCGGTCCACTCACCCGCTCACCGGCCCACTCACCTACTCACCGGTACACTCACCTACTCACCGGTCCACTCACCTACTCACCGGTACACTCACCTACTCACCGGCCCACTCACCGGCCCACTCACTTACTCACCACTCACCTACTCACCGGTCCACTCACCTGCTCACCGGCCCACTCACCTCCTCACCGGTCCACTCACCGGCCCACTCACCTAGTCACCACTCACCCGCTCACCGGTCCACTCACCTACTCACCGGTACACTCACCTACTTACCGGCCCACTCACCTACTCACCGGCTCACTCACCTGTCCACTCACTGGTCAACTCACCTGTCCACTCACCTGTCCACTCACCTGCTCACTCACCTGTCCACTCACCTGCTCACTCACCTGCTCACTCACCTGTCCACTCACCTGTCCACTCACCTGCTCACTCACCTGTCCACTCACCTACTCACCAGCCCACTCACCTGTCCACTCACCTGTCCACTCACCTGCTCACTCACCTGTCCACTCACCTGCTCACTCACCTGTCCACTCACCTACTCACCTGTCCACTCACCTGTCCACTCACCTGCTCACTCACCTGCTCACTCACCTGCTCACTCACCTGTCCACTCACCTGCTCACTCACCTGTCCACTCACCTACTCACCGGCCCACTCACTTGCTCACTTACCTGCTCACTCACCTGTCCACTCACCTGTCCACTCACCTGTCCACCCACCTGCTCACTCACCTGCTCACTCACCTGTCCACTCACCTGCTCACTCACCTGTCCACTCACCTGCTCACTCACTTGCTCACTCACCTGCTCACTCACCTGCTCACTCACCTGTCCACTCACCTGCTCACCTGTCCACCCACCTGCTCACTCACCTGTCCACTCACCTGCTCACTCACCTGCTCACTCACCTGTCCACTCACCTGCTCACCTGTCCACCCACCTGCTCACTCACCTGTCCACCCACCTGCTCACTCACCTGCTCACTCACCTGTCCACTCACCTGTCCACTCACCTGTCCACTCACCTGCTCACTCACCTGTCCACTCACCTGCTCACCCACCTGCTCACTCACCTGTCCACTCACCTGTGGTGAGGCTGATCCCCAGGTTGGCGCCCACGGAGGAGTCTCAAGCTGTGCAGCTGGGACGCCGAGGAGTTTGGGCTCCAGGGGTCCACCGAGTGGGTTGAGGTGAGCGGGGGGGTGAGCGGGGGGGGTGAGCGGGAGGGTGAGCGTGGGGGTGGGAGGGTGAGCGGAGGGGTGAGCGGTTGGGTGGGCGGGAGGGTGAGCGGGAGGGTGAGCGGGTGGGGTGGGAGGGTGAGCGGGGGGGTGAGCGGGTGGGGTGGGAGGGTGAGCGGGGGGGTGAGCGGTTGGGTGGGTGAGCGGGTGAGCCGGTGGGTGAGCAGTAGGGTGAGCGGGAGGGTGAGCGGGAGGGTGAGCGGGAGGGTGAGCGGGTGAGCGGGTGAGCGGGAGGGTGAGCGGGTGAGCGGGTGAGCGGGTGGGTGAGCCGGAGGGTGAGCGGGTGGGTGAGCAGTAGGGTGAGCGGGAGGGTGAGCTGGAGGGTGAGTGGGGGGGCGAGCGGGGGGGCGAGCGGGGGGGCGAGCGGGGGGGCGAGCGGGGGGGCGAGCGGGTGTGTGGGCGGGAGGGTGGGGCGAGCGTGCGAGCGGGTCGGTGAGTGGTTGCGTGGGTGAGTAAGATGACGAGTACCCACGTGGGTACCCACGTGGGTACTCAGGCACCCGTGTCACAGCCCCCCCCCTCCCCCCCCCGTGCCCCCCCCCCCGTACCAGGACAAGGCCCAGGTGCTGCTGAGCCGTGCCGTGGCCTACATCAACGCCGACTCGGCCATCGAGGGTGAGGAGCAGGGCCCTCTCGTGTACGTGCGTCTATGTGTGTGCGTGTGTGTGTACGTGTGTGTACGTGTGTGTACGTGTGTGTACGTGTGTGTACGTGTGTGTACGTGTGCATGTACGTGCGTGTGCGTGCATGTGCGTGTGTGTGTCTCTGTGCATCTATGTGTGTGTGTGTGTCTCTGTGCGTCTGTGTGTGTGTGTGCTCGCTAGAAGCATTTGCTCCAAACAGTCTGTTAAAGCGTAATGGGGGATCTTTGTCTTTGTGTCTGAGCATGCGCGCGTGTCTCTGTGTGTGCGTCTCCGTGTGTGTCCGTGTGTGTGTCCGCGTGTCTCTGTGTGTGTGTCCGTGTGCATCTCCACGTGTCTCTGTGTGTGCGTCTCCGTGTGTGTCCGTGTGTGTGTCCGTGTGCATCTCCACGTGTCTCTGTGTGTGTGTCCGCGTGTCTCTGTGTGTGTGTCCGCGTGTCTCCGCGTGTCTCTGTGTGTGTGTCCGCGTGTCTCTGTGTGTGTGTCCGCGTGTGTGTCCGCGTGTCTCTGTGTGTGTGTCCGCGTGCATCTCCACGTGTCTCCGTGTGTGTGTCCGCGTGTCTCTGTGTGTGTCTCCGCGTGTCTCTGTGTGTGTGTCCGCGTGTCTCTGTGTGTGTGTCCGCGTGTGTGTCCGCGTGTCTCTGTGTGTGTTCGCGTGCATCTCCACGTGTCTCCGTGTGTGTGTCCGCGTGTCTCTGTGTGTGCGTCTCCGCGTGTCTCTGTGTGTGTGTCCGCGTGTCTCTGTGTGTGTGTCCGCGTGTGTGTCCACGTGTCTCTGTGTGTGTCCGCGTGCATCTCCACGTGTCTCTGTGTGTGTGTCCGCGTGTCTCTCTGTGTGTGTCCGCGTGTCTCCGTGTGTGTCCGCGTGTCTCTGTGTGTGTGTCCGCGTGTGTGTCCGCGTGTCTCTGTGTGTGTCCGCATGCATCTCCACGTGTCTCCGTGTGTGTGTCCGCGTGTCTCTCTGTGTGTGTCCGCGTGTCTCCGTGTGTGTGTCCGCGTGTCTCTGTGTGTGCGTCTCCGCGTGTCTCGCTGTCTGCACCACGGCAGGCAACTTCACTCTGCGTGTCGACAGCTCGCCAATGCTCCACCGCCTCGTCTACAGCGTGGCGAAGCAGGCGAGGAACTCCACTCCCCCCCTCCTGCTCCCCTACACATCGCTCTCTCTGTGTGTGTCTGTCTGTGTGTGTGTCTGTGTGTGTGTGTCTGTGTGTGTGTCTGTGTGTGTGTGTGTCTGTGTGTGTGTGTCTGTGTGTGTGTGTGTGTCTCTTTGTGTGTGTGTGTGTCTGTGTGTGTCTGTGTGTGTCTCTCTGTGTCTGTCTGTGTGTGTGTCTGTGTGTGTCTGTCTGTGTGTGTCTGTGTGTGTGTGTCTGTGTGTCTGTGTGTGTGTGTCTGTGTGTGTCTGTGTGTGTGTGTCTGTGTGTGTGTCTGTGTGTGTGTGTCTGTGTGTGTGTCTGTGTGTCTGTCTGTGTGTGTGTCTGTGTGTCTGTCTGTGTGTGTGTCTGTGTGTGTGTCTGTGTGTGTGTGTCTGTGTGTGTGTGTCTGTGTGTGTCTGTGTGTGTGTGTCTGTGTGTGTGTCTGTGTGTGTGTCTCTGTGTGTGTCTGTGTGTGTGTGTGTGTCTGTGTCTGTGTGTGTCTGTGTGTGTGTGTGTGTCTCTTTGTGTGTGTGTCTGTCTGTGTGTGTCTGTCTGTGTGTGTCTGTGTGTGTGTCTCTGTGTGTGTCTGTGTGTGTGTCTGTGTGTGTGTGTCTGTGTGTGTCTGTCTGTGTGTGTCTGTGTGTGTGTGTGTGACCTCCTGCCAGCGGGCGTTCGACACTTCACGTGGCCTCACGGTGCACATAGCCTGGCACAAGCGTCGTGGTGACGTCAACGCCACTTAGTGGCGAATGGCGGTTGTTGTTGTTGTTGTTGTTGTCTCTGTGTCTGTGTGTGTCTGTCTGTGTGTGTCTGTCTGTGTGTGTCTGTCTGTGTGTGTCTGTGTGTGATTGAGCAGCTATTACCAAATCATCAGCATACATAACGTGGTTGAGCAATAGGGAGCCATCCCTTGACCGCACCCGGGCATCGATCAGCCTCCCATTATATCTGTACCAAATGGAGATTCCCCCGCTACAGCTATTGAAGGCTTCACGAATTACGTGGTCGAAATAGATGTTAAATAATGTGGGAGCCAGAGGACATCCCTGTCGCACCCCAAGGTGTACAGGGAATGGCTCTGACTCCCGGCCACGTAGTTTTACCCGGGCCCATTCACCATCATGAAGGTCCTTAATGATCGTGAGCAGAGGGTCAGGTACTCCAAAAGCACGAAGAACAACCCAGAGCCCAGGCCTACTGATGGTATCATAGGCCTTGACCAGGTCAATAAAGCAGAGATGTAGGTCTTGTTGATTTGGTAATAGCTGCTCAGTCAGAGGAGGAGTTGGAGACGCTGCTGCTGAGACTGGAGCGTGCCACTAAGAGGTGGGGCCTTACCATCAGCCCCACAAAAACTAAGCACCTGCCTGGGTATTTTGTACCATCGGACACTCCACCCCCACAACTCCCGATCGGTGATGGGGCAGTTGTGGAGAGAGTGGAGAGTTTCCCGTACCTGGGCAGTGTGCTTATGACTGGCTCCAGTTTAACAGCAGAGGTCTCACTCCGAATCAGTCGAGTGGCAATATCTTTTCATCGGTTGCGTAACGCTGTGTGGAAGCTACCTGGTCTGTCGCTCCGCACTAAGCTTCAGGTCTTCTCGGCCACGGTCATTCCCTCCCTTCTCTACGCTTGCGAAACGTGGACCCCCCTAATGGAACATCTTCGCCGGTTAGAAACATTTAGGCTGGCCTGCCTACGATCCATCCTGGGTTTAACCAGACTGGATTGTGTGAGGAGCTCACAAATCCTTGAAAGATCTGGGCAAGGTCCCATCGGTGAGCTCCTCCGGCGGGCAAGGCTGCGATGGCTGGGTCATGTAGCCCGCATGCCCAGCCACCGCATGCCGAAACAGCTTTTGTTCGGCCGGATTGAGGGGGCAAAGCGGGCGCGGCACGGGCTAGAGAAGAGATGGAGTGATGTGGTACAGGAGGACGTGGAGCTTAGTGGACTTGTCGATGACTGGTACCAGCGGTGTCAAGATCGGCCTCTGTGGAGGAGGCTGGTGAAGGATGCTACTGGGCAGTTGGAGGTAGTTGCCCTCCAACAACAACGGAGGGCGGAGGAGCGACGCTCACAACAACGAGCGGAGTGCCGGGTGGCCAAAGCACAGCAGATTGGCACAGTAGGGGGCACAGGTGGTGCATCAGCCAGTCATCTCAGTCAGTCGACCCGTGGCACCTGGGTCTGCCCCGTGACCTCCTGCCAGCGGGCGTTCGACACTTCACGTGGCCTCAGGGTGCACATAGCCTGGCACAAGCGTCGTGGTGACGTCACCACCACTTAGTGGCGAATGGCGGTTGTTGTTGTTGTTGTCTGTCTCTGTGTGTGTCTGTCTCTGTGTGTGTCAGTGTAAGTGTAGCTCTGTGTGTGTGTCTGTGTGTGTGTCTTTGTGTGTGTCTGTCTCTGTGTTTGTCAGTGTAAGTGTAGCTCTGTGTGTGTGTCTGTGTGTGTGTCGTGGTTACTTATGCCCCCACCGGAAATGAACATCCGTGGAGGGATGCAGGCAAAGCCAATGAGTCAGATGCCTTCTATGACCTCCTGCCACAGGTGCCAGCTAAAGTGGCCCCTCGGGATAGAGTCATCTTGTTGGGTGACTTCAATTCCCGAGTGGGTCATGATGCTGGCACCTGGTCTGGAGTGATTGGAAGGCATTGGCCAGATCAGCTCAATAACAATGGTAGGAGGCTGCTAGACTTCTGTGCAGCCCATGGGTTTGTAATTACCAACACGCTTTTCCGGCATCGGCGCATCCACACAACATCATGGATACACTCCGAGTCCAAGCAAGAACATCTGCTGGACTACATAGTGACGGAATAGCAGATGCGGGCCCATGTCCTTGACACCAGGACCTACCGTGCAGCTTATCTGCCCACTGACCATCGACTAGTCATCTGTAAGATGCGCCTGCCATTCTTGCACTCCGGTGGTGGGTGTACACCCAGGATCCCATTCAAACCCACAGTCGCCTGGTCTCAGCTAGCCGATGAAAGTTGCAAGTGACAACTTCAACGTCGCTTGCAGCTGGGGTTGGCATCGTCCCCCACCCTCCTCCTGATGCCGAGAGGCCGTGGCTCATGCAGCTGCAAAGGCTGCAATGGGGTACACGGTCAGAGACCCTGGCTGCTTTATTGAACCGGTCAAGGCCTATGATACCATCGGTAGGCCTGGGTTCTCAGTTGTTCTTCGTGCTTTCAGAGCCCCTGACTCTGCTCACGACCATTGAGGACCTTCATGACAGGTCGACTCAGCCCGGACAAAGCTACGTGGCCGGGAGCCGGGAGCCAAATTCCCCGTTCACCTTCGAGTGCGACAGGGATGCCCTCCGGGCTCCCGCGTTCTTTAATTTTCGACCACGTCGTTCGAGAAGCCCCCACATGGCTCCACCGTGGTAACAATACAACGTGGAGGATGATCGATGCCCGGGAGCGATTTGAGGGATTACTCCCTGTTGATGATCTGTCGATGGCTGCTCACTCGAGAGGCGTGAGGTGGAGGGCACCGCCGCTCAACCTGGGGCCTGCCACGGTGGGGTGGGGCCCTCGACCGGCAGCCCCGCCGAAGCTAAGCGGGGCCCTCCGTCTCCGCGTGTGTCCGCAGGTGCCCAGCCCTGACGAGGGACAGGAGGGGCGGAGCCTCTACGACACGTGGCTCGCGCGCGATCCGTCCTCCACCAATCGGAGCCTCCCAAAGTGAGCGGGCGTCACCGATGGGCCCCGACGTCCACAGATGTCAACCCACGTGGTCTCTTACCTCCGTGTGCTTGGGCAGGGGCACCGAGGCTTCTTGGTCCACGCGGCGCGCAGCCGTTTCAACACGGGCAGCGGCTATCATCATACATTGTTGTCCATCTGTTTGTGTGTCTCCCCCTGTGGTGGGACTTTGTAGGATGAACGTTGAGATTTCTAAGGGGCACGGGGTGACCGATAAGGTCCGAGTTGGTCTGTGATAAGGTTAGGGCACTGACAAGGTATGGTATAGTAGTGTATACTGTAGTGTAGTGTATAGTAGTGTAGTCTATAGTGTAGTATATAGTAGTGTATAGTGTAGTGTATACTGTAGTATAGTGTAGTGTATAGTGTATAGTGCAGTGTATAGTGTAGTGTATAGTAGTGTATAGTGTAGTGTATAGTAGTGTAGTGTATTGTAGTGTATAGTAGTGTAGTGTATAGTGTAGTGTATAGTAGTGTAGTAGTGTAGTGTATAGTAGTGTAGTGTATAGTAGTGTAGTATATAGTAGTGTATAGTGTAGTGTATACTGTAGTGTAGTCTATAGTGTAGTGTATACTGTAGTGTATAGTGTAGTGTATACTGTAGTGTAGTGTATAGTAGTGTAGTGTATTGTAGTGTATAGTAGTGTAGTGTATAGTAGTGTATAGTGTATAGTAGTGTATAGTGTAGTGTATAGTCACTTTGTAGCAAGAAGGTTGAGATTTATAAGGAGCACGGGGGTGAACAATAAGGTCCGAGTTGGTCTGTAATAAGGTAAGGCACTGGTAAGGGTTTGACAGGTATGGTATAGTAGTGTAGTGTATAGTAGTGTATAGTGTAGTGTATAGTAGTGTAGTGTATAGTAGTGTATAGTGTAGTGTATAGTAGTGTATAGTGTAGTGTATAGTAGTGTATAGTAGTGTAGTGTATAGTAGTGTATAGTGTAGTGTATAGTAGTGTATAGTGTAGTGTATAGTAGTGTATAGTGTAGTGTATAGTAGTGTATAGTGTAGTGTATAGTAGTGTATAGTGTAGTGTATAGTAGTGTATAGTGTAGTGTATAGTAGTGTATAGTGTAGTGTATAGTAGTGTATAGTGTAGTGTATAGTAGTGTATAGTGTAGTAGTGTATAGTGTAGTGTATAGTGTAGTGTATAGTGTAGTGTATAGTGTAGTGTATAGTAGTGTATAGTGTAGTGTATAGTAGTGTATAGTGTCGTGTATAGTAGTGTATATTGTAGTGTATAGTAGTGTATAGTGTAGTGTATAGTAGTGTAGTGTATAGTGTAGTGTATAGTAGTGTATAGTGTAGTGTATAGTGTAGTGTATAGTAGTGTATAGTGTAGTGTATAGTAGTGTAGTGTATAGTAGTGTAGTGTATAGTAGTGTATAGTAGTGTATAGTGTAGTGTATAGTGTAGTGTATAGTGTATAGTAGTGTATAGTAGTGTATAGTGTAGTGTATAGTGTAGTGTATAGTAGTGTATAGTGTAGTGTATAGTAGTGTAGTGTATAGTAGTGTATAGTGTAGTGTATAGTAGTGTATAGTGTAGTGTATAGTAGTGTATAGTGTAGTGTATAGTAGTGTATAGTGTAGTGTATAGTGTAGTGTATAGTGTAGTGTAGTCTATAGTGTAGTGTGCCCAACCCTCGCGTCAATCTGTGAATGTGGCATCGTTAGAGCCGGCATCACCCGACGTGCACGATCAGTGACTTACACGGTTGTCTGTGGTGTGTGTGTCACTGTGTGTGGTGTGTGTGTCACTGTGTGTGGTGTGTGTGTCACTGTGTGTGGTGTGTGTGTGTAGTGTATTGCAAAACAACCCCCTACCTCCTCGCGGTGCCGGATGGGCAACTCTGTCGTGGACAGTGCTGTGGGGGGAGGTCCAATTCCGATTGGCTCCTCCCCTCATGGCATCTATGTCCACCACAGTGGCTAAACGGGGGTTCTGGACGGGTGCGAGGGGCTGGTAACCCCTCCACCTTCAATTAATTACCACGAAACTACGAATACAAATTTTAACTAATAAGCTTGTGCCAGAGGCCCCGGGAGGACAGCCGTCTATGACGTCTCCTGGCCAAACCCCAATTGGCGGAGCCAGGAGATTGAATCTCTACCCTTGGGGCTCCTCCAGAAACAACGAAAAGCCACTACGGATGGCCATGTGGAATGTTCGAACGCTCACTGCGGAGGAGAGGCTGCCACTCCTCTGTCGGGAGCTGGACCGGTACCGCCTGGATCTCTGTGGCATTCAGGAGGTCCGGTGGACCGGTTTTTGGCTCCTGCCACCATGAGGGGTGGACAGTCCTCTACTCGGGGCAGCAGACTGCCAAACAACAGGGTGTGGCTCTTCTTTTGAACAAAAGAATGAAGGGGGCGTGGGAGCGTGGCGGTGAGGTGTGGGAAGCTGTAAGCCCCAGGCTACTTTGGGCTCGCCTTCCCATCAACCGGAGGCGAGGAGTGGTGGTCGTGGCTACTTATGCCCCCACCGAAGACGAACATCCGTGGAGGGATGCAGGCAAAGCCGATGAGTCAGATGCCTTCTATGACCTCCTGTCACAGGTGCTGGCTAAAGTGGCCCCTCGGGATAGAGTCATCTTGTTGGGTGACTTCAATGCCCGAGTTGGTCATGATGCTGGCACCTGGTCTGGAGTGATTGGAGGGCATGGGCCAGATTAGCTCAATAACAACGGTAGGAGGCTGATAGATTTTTGTGCAGCCCATGGGCTTGTAATTACCAACACGCTGTTCCGGCATCGGCGCATGCACACAACATCATGGATGCATGCCGGGTCCAAGCAAGAACATCTGCTGGACTACATTGTGACGGACCAGCGGATGCGAGCCCATGTCCTTGACACTAGGACCTACCGTGGAGCTGATCTGCCCTCTGACCATCGACTAGTCATCTGTAAGATGCGCCTGCCATTCTTTCACTCCGGTGGTGCGTGTACACCCAGGACCCCATTCCAACCTAAAGTGGCCTGGTCTCAGTTATCTGATTAAAGTTGCAAGCGAGAATTTTATCATCGCTTGCGGCTGGGGTTGGCATCGTCCCCCACTCCTGATGTCGAGGGTAAATGGGCGAGGTTTAGGATTGTGACTCATGCAGCTGCAATGGCTGCTTTGGGTACGCGGTCCAGACCTCCCCAGAGACCCTGGCTGACAGAGGAGGTGTTCAGGATGGTTGAGAAAAAGCGACAGGCCCACTGTCATCGGCTACAGAATCCCACGTCAGAGAATGAGGAGGCTTACCGCAGCCTTCGCTCGGAGGTTCGGAGAGCCGCGAGGCGCTGCAAGGATGGGTGGTGGTCGCGGGTTGCTGAGGAGATGGAGTCTGCCTCAGTGGCCCGCGATCACAAATCTCTATTTAACTCCATCAAAAAAGTAACCTGCAGCACCACACCTATTACCATCATTAGGGGAAAAAATGGTGATCCAATCTCCGACCCCCAGGAACAGGTTTGCAGATTTGCTGAGCATTTATGTGAGGTCCTGGGGGAGGGAAAATCCCTCAGCCAGGAAAACATCGTGGTACAAAGTGAGGATGACCCTGCGGAGGCTGCAGTGCCTCAAATATTGGAAGAAGTCACCCCCTGTGAGTGGCTGGCTGAAGTTCCATCTGTTGAGGAAGTACTGAAGGCGATCCGGAGTCTGAGACCAGGAAAGGCAGCAGGCAGAGATGATATCCCAAGCGAAATGCTGAGGGAGGGTGACGTTTGTGCACAGACTGCCCTATATGACATCATAACAACAGTCTGGACCACTGGACGGGTTCCGCAGGATTGGAAGGATGCCCTGGTGGTCCCCCTCTTTAAGAAGGGGGACCGCACAGACTGTAACAACTACAGGGGCATCTCACTCCTCAGTGTGCCGGGAAAGGTCCTGGCAAGGATTATTCAACATCGCCTTGCCAGGCACGCTGAGGAGAGGCTTGTGGAGCCCCAATGCGGTTTCAAGAAAGGGCGGTCCTGCACAGACGCCATTATTTCTGTCCGTCTGCTATAGCAGAGATGTAAGGAATTCCAACAAGACCTACATCTCTGCTTTATTGACCTGGTCAAGGCCTATGATACCATCAGTAGGCCTGGGCTCTGGGTTATTCTTCGTGCTTTCGGAGTCCCTGAGCCTCTGCTCACGATCATTAAGGACCTTCATGATGGTGAATGGGCCCGGGTAAAACTACGTGGCCGGGAGTCAGAGCCATTCCCTGTACACCTTGGGGTGCGACAGGGATGTCCTCTGGCTCCCACATTATTTAACATCTATTTTGACCACGTAGTTGGTAAAGCCTTCAATAGCTGTACCGGGGGAATCTCCATTTGGTACAGATATAATGGGAGGCTGATCGATGCCCGGGTGTGGTCAAGGGATGGCTCCCTATTGCTCAACCACGTTATGTATGCCGATGATTTGGAAATAGCTGCTCATTCAGAGGAGGAGTTGGAGACGCTGCTGCTGAGACTGGAGCGTGCCACTAAGAGCCCCACCAAAACTAAGCACCTGCCTGGGTATTTTGTACCATCTGAGACTTCACCCCCACAACTCCCAATCGGTGATGGGGCAGTTGTGGAGAGAGTGGAGAGTTTCCCATACCTGGGCAGTGTGTTTAACAGCAGAGGTCGCACTCCGAATCAGTCGAGCGGCAATATCTTTTCATCTGTGCGTAGCGCTGTGTGGAAGCTATCTGGTCTGTCGCTCTGCACTAAGCTTCAGGTCGTCTCAGCCATGGTCATTCCCTCCCTTCTCTACGCTTGCGAAACGTGGACCCCCCTAATGGAACATCTTCGCCGGTTAGAAACATTTAGGCTGGCCTGCCTACGATCCATCCTGGGTTTAACCAGGCTGGATTGTGTGAGGAACTCACAAATCCTTGAAAGATCTGGGCACGGTCCCATCGGTGAGCTCCTCCGGCAGGCAAGGCTGCGATGGCCGGGTCATGTAGCCCGCATGCCCAGCCACCGCATGCCAAAACAGCTTTTGTTCGGCCGGATCGAGGGGGCTAAACGGGCGCGACATGGGCTAGAGAAGAGATGGAGTGACGTGGTACAGGAGGACGTGGAGCTGACTGGACTTGCCGATGACTGGTACCAGCGGTGTCAAGATCGGCCTCTGTGGAGGAGGCTCGTGAAGGATGCTACTGGGCAGTTGGAGGCAGTCGCCCTCCAACAACAACGGAGGGCGGAGGAGCGACGCTCACAACAACGAGCGGAGCGCCGGGTGGCTAAAGCACAGCAGGTTGGCACAGTAGGGGACACAGGTGGTGCATCAGCCAGTCATCTCAGTCAGTCGACCCGTGGCACCTGGGTCTGCCCCGTGACCTCCTGCCAGCGGGCGTTCGACACTCCACGTGGCCTCAAGGTGCACGTGGCCTGGCACAAGCGTCGTGGTGACATCACCGCCACTTAGTGGCGAATGGCGGTTGTTGTTGTGTGTGGGCAGCGGTAGTGTAGCAGTCACCACTACGAACCTGACGACCCAGGTTCGATTCCCGCCCACGGCCATCACCAGTGACGATTGTCTGAACCTGTCCTTGGCCTCCTCCCCTAGGTCAGCCTCAAATGAGTACCTGATGCGGTGTGTAGTTAACATCGCCACTGGGAGAGACAAAGGCGGCCGGGCGTGGTGCTGGCCACCCACTCCCCTTGTGTGCCACAGTGCCGGTAGCCTTCACAGGTGCTGCTGCTAAGCGCTACTAACAGCACTTGCCCCTGCAGTCTGTTAGAGGCTACACGGGGGATCTTTGTCTGTGTCTACCTTCACAGGTGCTGCTGCTACTCGCTACTAACAGCACTTGCCCCTGCAGTCTGTTAGAGGCTACACGGGGGATCTTTGTCTGTGTCTACCTTCACAGGTGCTGCTGCTACTCGCTACTAACAGCACTTGCCCCTGCAGTCTGTTAGAGGCTACATGGGGGATCTTTGTCTGTGTCTACCTTCATAGGTGCTGCTGCTACTCGCTACTAACAGCACTTGCCCCTACAGTCTGTAGAGGCTACACGGGGGATATTTGTCTGTGTCTACCTTCACAGCTGCTGCTGCTACTCGCTACCAACAGCACTTGCCCCTGCAGTCTGTTAGAGGCTACACGGGGGATCTTTGTCTGTGTCTATCTTCACAGGTGCTGCTGCTACTCGTTACTAACAGCACTTGCCCCTGCAGTCTGTTAGAGGCTACACGGGGGATCTTTGTCTGTGTCTACCTTCACAGGTGCTGCTGCTACTCGCTACTAACAGCACTTGTCCCAGCAGTCTGTTAGAGGCTACACGGGGGATCTTTGTCTGTGTCTACCTTCATAGGTGCTGCTGCTACTCGTTACTAACAGCACTTGCCCCTGCAGTCCGTTAAAGCTACACGGGACACCTTTGTTTTTGTTTGGCGGTGGTGGCCTGCGGCAGCATCAACAAGCTGGGCTCTGGCAGTGACTTTGAGGCGTTCTTCCAGCGGCTTGGCATCTCGGCGGCACGCGCTCGCTACACCAAGAACAAGGTTCCCACTCACGGTGGCACCACCAGCACCACCACCACCGTCTACACCACCATCACCACCACCACCGTCACCACCACCACCGTCACCACCACCACCATCACCACCACCACTGTCACCACCGCCAACACGACCGTCACCACCACCGTCACCGTCACCACCATCACCGTCTACACCACCACCACGACCGTCAGCACCCTCACCACCACCACTGTCACCACCGCCACCGTCATCGCCTTCACCACCGTCACCACCACCACCACCACCACCACCGTCACCACCACCACCGTCACCGCCACCGTCACCACCACCACCGTCATCGCCTTCACCACCGTCACCACCACCACCATCACCACCACCGTCACCACCACCATCACCACCACCACCGTCACCACCACCACCGTCATCGCCTTCACCACCGTCACCACCACCACCATCACCACCACCGTCACCACCACCATCACCACCACCACCGTCACCACCACCACCGTCATCGCCTTCACCACCGTCACCACCACCACCACCACCACCGTCACCACCACCACCATCACCACCACCACCGTCACCACCCTCACCACCACCACCGTCACCGCCACCACCACCGTCGCCGCCGCCCTCCCCCGCCCTCCCCCGTCTCTCGGCAGCGTGGCCCCCGCTACAGCGGCTACCCGGCCTACCACAGCGCGTCAGAGACGTTCGACCTGGTGGAGCGCTTCTACGACGGCGGCTTCCCGCGGCACCTCGCCGTGGCGCGCGTCCGGGGCCTGCTGGCGCTGGCGCTGGCGGCCGCGCCGCTGCTGCCCCTCGACTGCCGCGACTACGGCCCCCAGCTGCGGAGCCACGCCGAGGCCGTCGCCGCGGTGGCGCGGACGCGCGGAGTGGAGGCCGGGCCCGGGTTTGGTGAGCGCCGGGGGGGTTTCGGGTGCGGTGAGGGTGGAGGGCGCCACGGTGGCTGGGAGATGTTGACTGCCTCGCCTGGTATACAGGAGGTCGTGGGTTCCATCGTGACCCTGACGATGCCTGCTGCTCTATATTTGTGTGTGGCTAGGAGATGTTGACTGCCTCGCGCGGTGCGCGGGAGGTCGTGGGTTCCATCCCGACCCTGACGATGCCTGCTGTATATTTGTGTGTGGCTAGGAGATGTTGACTGCCTCGCCTGGTATGCAGGAGGTCGTGGGTTCCATCCCGACCCTGACGATGCCTGCTGCTCTATATTTGGAGTCTTCGTCTCTCTCTCTCTCATCATTATCATCATCAGGGTGGCTAGGAGATGTTGACTACCTCACTTGGTACGCAGGAGGTCGTGGGTTCGATCCCGACTCTGACGATGCCTGCTGCTGTATATTTGGAGTCTGCGTGTCTCTCATCATCATCATCATCATCACGGTGGCTAGGAGATGTTGACTACCTCGCCTGGTCTACAGGAGGTCGTGAGTTCGATTACCCTGAGAGATGTTAACTACCTCGCCTGGTATACAGGAGGTCGTGGGTTCGATCCCGACCCTGACGCCCGCTGCTGTGATATTTGGAGTCTGCGTCTCTCTCTCATCATCATCAGGGTGGCTAGGAGATGTTGACTACCACGCCTGGTACGCAGGAGGTCGTTGGTTCGATCCCGACTCTGAAGATGCCTGCTGCTGTGATATTTGGAGTCTGCGTCTCTCTCTCATCATCATCATCAGGGTGGCTAGGAGATGTTGACTACCTCGCCTGGTCTACAGGAGGTCGTGAGTTCGATTACCCTGAGAGATGTTAACTATCTCGCCTGGTCTACAGGAGGTCGTGGGTTCGATCCCGACCCTGACGCCCGCTGCTGTGATATTTGGAGTCTGCGTCTCTCTCTCATCATCATCATCATCACGGTGGCTGGGAGATGTTGACTACCTCGCCTGGTACGCAGGAGGTCTTGGGTTCGATCCCGACCCTGACGATGCCTGCTGCTGTATATTTGGAGTCTTCGTCTCTCTCTCTCATCATCATCATCACGGTGGCTAGGAGATGTTGACTACCTCGCCTGGTCTACAGGAGGTCATGGGTTCCATCCCGACCCTGACGATGCCTGCTGTATATTTGTGTGTGGCTAGGAGATGTTGACTGCCTCGCCCGGTGCGCGGGAGGTCGTGGGTTCCATCCCGACTCTGACGATGCCTGCTGCTGTATATTTGTGTGGCAAGGAGATGTTGACTACCTCGCCTGGTAGGCAGGAGGTCGTGGGTTCGATCCCGTCATCATCATCACAGTGACTAGGAGATGTTGACTATCTCGCCTGGTATACAGGAGGTCGTGGGTTCCATCCCGACCCTGACGCCCGCTGCTGTGATATTTGGAGTCTGCGTCTCTCTCTCATCATCATCATCATCACGGTGGCTGGGAGATGTTGACTACCTCGCCTGGTACGCAGGAGGTCTTGGGTTCGATCCCGACCCTGACGATGCCTGCTGCTGTATATTTGGAGTCTTCGTCTCTCTCTCTCTTCATCATCATCATCACGGTGGCTGGGAGATGTTGACTACCTCGCCTGGTATACAGGAGGTCATGGGTTCCATCCCGACCCTGACGATGCCTGCTGTATATTTGTGTGTGGCTAGGAGATGTTGACTACCTCGCCTGGTATGCAGGAGGTCTTGGGTTCGATCCCGACCCTGACGATGCCTGCTGCTGTATATTTGGAGTCTGCGTCTCTCTCTCATCATCATCACAGTGACTAGGAGATGTTGACTACCTCGCCTGGTCTACAGGAGGTCGTGAGTTCGATTACCCTGAGAGATGTTAACTACCTCGCCTGGTATACAGGAGGTCGTGGGTTTAATCCCGACCCTGACGACGCCTGCTGCGTCTGTCTCTCTCCCCGTGGTCACATGGGGTCCTCCTCCCGCGTTTTCCCCTCCCAACATTTCGAATCGACAGAAAGTCGGCTGGGACGGCGGTCAACACCCTACCTGGTTGATTAACGTCCGAGAGAGAGACAAGACACAGGACCGGCGACACGCGCACAGACACGCAAGCGGAAAGAGTTAACGCAGAGACACACAGAGAGAGAGAGAGACACGCACACACGCATGGGCACACAGAGAAACAACGTCTCTGTGTCGAGGCCTTAAATAGCTAGAGAGAGGGGGTACAGAGAGAGAGGGGGGGGGGGGGTGAGAAGAATTAGCATGCCAATGGGAGATCCCGCATTGAGAGATCCACCGCCAACGCTGGAGGAGAGGGCAACAATTTATTTCTACGTGACCTTGCCGAAAGAACCAAGGAATAATTCCTGCAGTCACGAAAGCACAAAATCAAGTTTAAGCTGCTATAGTTGGTGATGGCCAAGTCGCTCGTCCGAGCAAGAGCTACACAGAAGCTCGCTTGTGTGTGGGCGCTTACGACCTGGTTAAGAAAGGAGAAAACATTGTAACAGAAGTTATTATTTTTATTTCTTTCTGGTGTTCGATGGCGTAAAAATATAAATGTTGTGGCCGTTGAACCCGCCACCACCCGACGCACAGCCAGTTGGGAAGGGGTTTGTCACGTCAACAGAACGTGGCCAATTCGTGACTAGTACAGCGCTAGGGTGTGGTGTAGTGTATCGTGTAGTGTACTGGTGTATAGCGTTGTGTGTAGTGTAGTGTACTAGTACAGCACTAGTGTGTAGTGTAGTGTACTAGTACAGCACTAGTGTGTAGTGTAGTGTACTCGTACAGCACTAGTGTATAGTGTAGTGTATAGTGTAGTATACTAGTACAGCACTAGTGTATAGTGTAGTGTATAGTGTAGTATACTAGTACAGCACTAGTGTGTAGTGTATAGTGTTGTGTGTAGTGTACTAGTACAGCACTAGTGTGTAGTGTACTAGTACAGCACTAGTGTATAGTGTAGTGTACTAGTACAACACTAGTGTATAGTGTAGTGTATAGTGTAGTATACTAGTACAGCACTAGTGTATAGTGTAGTGTATAGTGTAGTATACTAGTACAGCACTAGTGTATAGTGTTGTGTGTAGTGTAGTGTACTAGTACAGCACTAGTGTATAGTATAGTGTAGTGTACTAGTACAGCACTAGTGTATAGTGTAGTGTACTAGTACAGCACTAGTGTGTAGTGTAGTGTACTCGTACAGCACTAGTGTATAGTGTAGTGTATAGTGTAGTGTACTAGTACAGCACTAGTGTATAGTGTAGTGTACTAGTACAGCACTAGTGTGTAGTGTAGTGTACTCGTACAGCACTAGTGTATAGTGTAGTGTATAGTGTAGTATACTAGTACAGCACTAGTGTGTAGTGTAGTGTATAGTGTAGTGTATAGTGTAGTATACTAGTGTGCAGTGTAGTGTACTAGTGTGTAGTGTAGTGTATAGTGTAGTATACTAGTGTGTAGTGTAGTGTATAGTGTAGTGTATAGTGTAGTATACTAGTGTGTAGTGTAGTGTATAGTGTAGTATACTAGTGTATAGTGTAGTGTATAGTGTAGTATACTAGTACAGCACTCCACCGGTTGTATTGTGGACGATATTTGGTCACAAAAAGCCTGCCACTACATGTTAAACCTTAACAATAAATTATAATAATAATAATAATCATAAAAATGATTGTCACGGGGACGGGGTTGTCGGCGATGATCGGTACTGGTCGGTGCTCGTTGTGCTGTAGCAGGAGGGTGCCATGACCCTTGAACCCGCTGACCCCCTCCTACCCCCCCCCCCCGCCCAATCTCCCCCCCACCGTGTCCCCCCCCCACCCCCCCGCTCTACAGCGTCTCTGTTCCAGGCCATCGACAACTTCACAGCCGCGGCAGAGAACTTCCACGCGGCCATCGGTGGACTCGACATGGAGAAGTGCGTGGCGCATGTCCGTCTGTCTGTCCGTCCGTCATTCTGTCTGACCGTCTGTCCGTCCGTCCTTGTGACCGTCCGTCCGTCCGTCTGACTGTCTGTCCCACCGTCTGTCCGTCTGTCCATCCGTCATTGTGACCGTCCGTCCATCCGTCTGATCGTCTGCACCACCGTCCGTCCGTCTGATCGTCCATCATTCTGACCGTCCATCTATCTGTCTGACCATCTGTCCGTCCGTCCTTGTGACCGTCCGTCCGTCTGACTGTCTGTCCCACCGTCCGTCCATCTGTCCATCCGTCATTGTGACCGTCCGTCCATCCGTCTGACCGTCTGTCCGTCCATCCGTCCGTCTGTCCCAGCATCCGTCCGTCTGACCGTCCGACTGATCGTCCGTCCGTCCGCCCGTCTTAGCATGCCCATCGTGATGCCCCTCTTTGACAAAGTGGGGGGTGGGTGTGGAGAACTGCCGCTCCCTGTAACAACGACCGGGGCCTCCCCCTCCGTGTGAAGCCATGAAAGGTCCTGCCAGGCAGTATACAACATTCCACCCCTTCTCCTCCCACGTCGGAGAAGCTTTCCCCAGGCTGCGCCGGGGAAATGTTCATCGGGGTACAGCCGACGCAAATGGGAGGCCGATCCAGCGGCCGCCGGTGACGATTATCTAAGACCGGTCCGGGGCCTCCTCCTCTAGGTCGACTCGGCCTCAAATGAGTTAGCTGGTGCGGTGTGCGGTAAAACATCGTCGCTCGGGGAGACAAAGGCGGCCGGGGCGTGTTGCTGGTAGCCACCCACCCCCTCGTGTGCCACAGTGATGCTGCTACTCGCTAACAGCAATTGCCCCAGCAGTGTGTTTAGGTTATACGGGGGGATCTTTGGGTGCGATGGTGGCTAGGAGATGTTGACTACCTCGCCTGGTACGCAGGAGGTCGTGGGTTCCATCCCGACCCTGACGTCTGCTGCTGCTGCTGTATATTTGGAGTCTGCGTCTCTCTCTCTCTCTCTCTCTGTCTCTCCCCGTGGTCGCGTGGATTTTTCCCCAGGGATCCTCCGGTTTTTTCCCTCCACAATTTAGAATCGACGTCACCCACGGCGTTTTAGAGGATATTCTGCTACTATGAATGCCCGCACGATGAGCCGCTTTATTGAGCTGTCACTCGTGATGGCCAGAGTCGCTTCTGAAAAATAGCTACATAGCAGCTCGGCGAGCCGTGAAACAAAATAAAAAATAGTTTCGTTAGTTTTTTTTTAGTTTAGTTCTGCCTTTGTGGGGGACTTGCTGGCTCCACCCCCCCCCCCTAACCCATGTTGACCCTTGACCCCCGCCCTCCACCCCCACCACTTCCACCCCCACGACCGTCCCCACCACCCCTACCCTCCCACCTCCTACCCCCCACCACCACCACCCCACCACCACCACCCCCGTTGTGTCCCAGTGTCATGGCTCTCCGCATGGCCAACGACCGCCTCATGCTGCTGGAGAGGGCCTTCACCGACCCCCTGGGCCTTCCTGGACGGCCGTTTTACCGGTGAGCGCCGGCGGGCCCTGGCACACCGCCGCGGTGACGACCGTGGTGGTGGTGGTGGTGACGGTCACGATGGCGGTGGTGGCGGCGACGATGGTGGTGATTATGATGGTGGTGATGACGATGGTGGCGACGATGATGATGGTGGTGACGATGATGGCGGTGACGATGATGGTGGTGGTGACGATGATGGTGGTGATGACGATGATGGTGGTGATGACGATGGTGGTGATGATAGTGGTGGTGACGATGATGATGGCGACGATGATGGTGATGACGATGATGGTGGTGACGATGATGATGGTGATTATGGTGGTGGTGATGACGATGGTGGCAACAATGTTGGTGGCGACGATGATGGTGGCGACGATGATGGTGATGACGATGACGGTGGTGGTGATGACGGTGGTGGCGACGATGATGACGGCGACGACGATGATATTGACGATGATGACCGTGACGATGACGATGACGACGGTGGCTGACGGCGGCGGCGGCGGCGACGACCGCGGTAACGACGCGCCCACTCCCCCCCCCCCCCCCCCCACCGCCCACTCCCCCCCCGCCCACTCCCCCCCCCCCCCCCCACCGCAGCCACGTGGTGTTCGCTCCGAGCAGCCACAACAAGTACGCGGGCGAGGCGTTCCCGGGCGTCTACGACTCCCTGTTCATCGCGGACGCGGCGGAGGCGCGCACTGAGACGGAGCGCAACCTCGCAGTGGCCGCCTTCACCGTGCAGGCTGCCGCCGGCACCCTGGCCTAGGCACGGCACCACCACCACCATCACCACCACCACCACCACCATCACCACCGCCATCACCACCACCACCACTACCATGGCCTCCCCCCGCCCACCACGGGATCCCCCTCCACCGTGCCACACCCAGCCCCCCACTGCAGCCCCCACCTACCACCACAGCCTCCCCCCCCCCCCCCCCACCGACCCCGCCCACCGCCGACCCCCCCCACCACCGCTGACCCCAGTACTCTCCTCCGCGACCGTGACCGTGACCCTGCTTCTGACCGCGGCTCTAAACCGCGGCCCTCACTGCGACATCGCCACGGCTCTCGATCCAACCCAAAGCCTGACTCTGGTTTGTAAAAACCCGGCGCTCGCCCCGCACCCAAACCTCGGCACTGAACCCCAACCCTCACCCTGGCCCTGGCTCGAACCCCGACCCCGACTAGCCCAGTAACCCAGGCACCAGCCCCCCCCCCCAAAACCCCTTGCGAACGCGACTCGCGATAACCCTACCTCTGACCACAATCCTCCGATCGGGCCCTGTGTGCCCCCTGACCCTCTCCACCCCTAAGCCCTTACTTACACTGCCACAGCCCGGGCAATGGGCTGAGCGAGTCTGTGGCGCGCTGGTCAAGAGGCGTCGGCACGCCCTAGCAAAAAAAAAAAAGAATGAAGGAACGCTGTGCAATAAACAAACGGCACAACAACGGCGTTGCTTCGACTCGTGCTTTCGTGCGAGTCTGCTATCGTATGCGGTGTGGGGCAGCCGCAACCGTCTCTTGAGAGGGATTCCCACGTGGGGCTCGTACAATGAATGCATGCGGAGACGACAGGTCAGGGTTCCAGTCCGTTTATTCCACCGCCGTCAGACGCAGCTCCCCCCGTTCATCCACAGCTCCCCCCGTTCATCCACAGCTCCCTCCTTCATCTACAGCTCTCTCCGCACACAGCTCCCCCGTTCATCCACAGCTCTCTCCACACACAGCTCCCCTCCTTCATCCACAGCTCACTCCGCATACAGCTCCCCCTATTCATCCACAGCTCTCTCCGCACACAGCTCCCCCTGTTCATCCACAGCTCTCTCCACACACAGCTCCCTCCTTCATCCACAGCTCTCTCCGCACACAGCTCCCCCTGTTCATCCACAGCTCTCTCCACACACAGCTCCCTCCTTCATCCACAGCTCTCTCCACACACAGCTCCCCCCGTTCATCCACAGCTCTCTCCACACACAGCTCCCTCCTTCGTCCACAGCTCTCTCCACACACAGCTCCCCCGTTCATCCACAGCTCTCTCCACACACAGCTCCCTCCTTCATCCACAGCTCTCTCCACACACAGCTCCCCCCGTTCATCCACAGCTCTCTCCACACACAGCTCCCCCCGTCCATCCACAGCTCTCTCCACACACAGCTCCCTCCTTCATCCACAGCTCTCTCCACACACAGCTCCCTCCTTCATCCACAGCTCTCTCCGCACACAGCTCCCTCCCTCATCCACAGCTCTCTCCACACACAGCTCCCTCCATCCACAGCTCTCTCCACACACAGCTCCCTCGTTCATCCACAGCTCTCTCCACACAGCTCCCTCCTTCATCCACAGCTCTCTCCACACACAGCTCCCTCCTTCATCCACAGCTCTCTCCACACACAGCTCCCTCCTTCATCCACAGCTCTCTCCACACACAGCTCCCCCTGTTCATCCACAGCCCTCTCCACACACAGCTCCCTCCTTCATCCACAGCTCTCTCCACACACTGCTACCTCCTTCATCCACAGCTCTCTCCACACGCAGCTCCCTCCTTCATCCACAGCTCTCTCCACACACAGCTCCCTCCTTCATCCACAGCTGTCTCCACACGCAGCTCCCTCCTTCATGCACAGCTCTCTCCACACACAGCTCCCTCCTTCATCCACAGCTCTCTCTACACACAGCTACCTCCTTCATCCACAGCTCTCTCCACACACAGCTCCCTCCTCCATCCACAGCTCTCTCCACACGCAGCTCCCTCCTTCATCCACAGCTCTCTCCACACACAGCTCCCTCCTTCATCCACAGCTCTCTCTACACACAGCTCCCTCCTTCATCCACAGCTCTCTCTACACGCAGCTTTCTCCTTCATCCACAGCTCTCTCCACACACAGCTCCCTCCTTCATCCACAGCTCTCTCCACACACAGCTCCCTCCTTCATCCACAGCTCTCTCTACACACAGCTCCCTCCTTCATCCACAGCTCTCTCTACACGCAGCTTCCTCCTTCATCCACAGCTCTCTCCACACACAGCTCCCTCCTTCATCCACAGCTCACTCCACACACAGCTCTCTCCACACACAGCTCCCTCCTTCATCCACAGCTCTCTCCACATGCAGCTCCCTCCTTCGTCCACAGCTCCCCCCTTCATTCACAGCTCCCTCCATCACACAGCTTCCTCAATCCACAGCTCTCTTCACAAACAGCTCCCTTGTTCATTCACAAATCTTTCCACACACAGCTCCTTCCTTCATTGACGGAGTGGGGGGGGGGGCTGTCGGTGGGGGGGGGGGGGGGGGGGGCGCGGTCGGTGGGGGGGGGGCGGTGGGTGGGTGGGGGGTAAGCGATGCAATGAATGGCTAATTAACAGTTGATTAGTGGATGGTGGTCACGTCCCGGGCACGTGCAATTGTTTCACTCCTCCAGTCACCGTTCGTGATATCCTGCAAAAGCACACGGAAGAAGGGTGGGGAGGTGGACATCAGCATAAAGGTCCCCTAATCAGCCACGATCCGTCCACTGTCCGACGGAGGCCTTCCTGAGCAATCGCCATATCTCACGGACTCGCAACGCGCCCTGTCTGGCATGCAAGCCGATCCCTGTGCAACATCTCCATTCCATGTTCTGTCCTCTGCCTGGCATTCCATCTTCTGCCCTGTAGCTGGTATTCCATCTTCTACCCTGTAGCTGGTATTCCATCTTCTACCCTGTAGCTGGCATTTCATCTTCTGTCCTGTAGCTGGCATTTCATCTTCTGTTCTGTGGCTGACATTCCATCTTCTACCCTGTAGCTGGCATTTCATCTTCTGTCCTGTAGCTGGCATTTCATCTTCTACCCTGTAGCTGGCATTCCATGTTCTGTCCTGTGGCTGGTATTCCATCTTCTACCCTGTAGCTGGCTTTCCATGTTCTGTCCTGTGGCTGGCATTCCAACTTCTGTCCTGTGAGTGTGTGGTTGGGCGAGTGGTTCGTTGTGTGAGTGGGTGAGTGGATGAGTGCGTAGGTAGGTCAGTGTGTGGGTGAGTAGGCGAGCAAATGAGGAAGTAATTGAGTGGGTGAGTAAATGAGTGACTGAGTGGGTCCGTGAGTGGATGAGAGAGAGAGTAGGTGACTGGGTGGCTAAGTGGGTGAGTGGCTCAGGTGAGTGGTTGAGGTGAGCGAGCGAACGATTCGAACCGCGTCACTGCACCATGCGGCGAACGATCTCTCCGCCCTGCAGGCCCCGCAGAGGCAGCGGTGGAAATTCCACGTTCACATGGCGGGGGATGAGCCCACGGGACCGGAGTTCCCGCGACCGTTCACAGAACCGTACGAGCGTGGCCGCGAGTGTTTCAGTTGCGCGCAAGCTAAACTGTTTTATTTTAAACGTTTGATTAAAATGCTGAACTATTTTATTTGACCAGGTAAGCCCCCACGGAGCTACGTGGCCTGGCTATCGCAGATGATAGCTCAACGGAGTGGCTTAACTTCGTCGTCGTCGTCATCGTCGTCGTCATCGTTATGTGGGAATGTATAGCAGTGGCCTAAACACTCCAACACGCACGACGTTGATGCTGAATGCGGAGGGGAAAAGCGGGGGGCCCGGAGAGACACGCAAACTCCAAATATACAGCAGCAGGCATCGTCAGGGTTGGGATCGAACCCACGACCTCCTGCGTACCAGGCGAGGTAGTCAACATCTCCTAGCCACACACAAATATACAGCAGCAGGCATCGTTAGGGGTGTGATTGAACCCACGACCTCCTGCGTACCCGGCGAGGTAGTCAACATCTCCTAGCCACACACAAATATACAGCAGCAGGCATCGTCAGGGGTGTGATTGAACCCACGACCTCCTGCGTACCCGGCGAGGTAGTCAACATCTCCGAGCCACCGCGGCACCCACCGTAGGAGCTGCCCCGACACCGCACCTGCTAGCCCTTGGTCTCCTCTTCCTCCTCCTCACTGCTGCTGGGTCCACAGGTGAGGTCGCTCACCTGAGACTTCCTCCCGCGCACCGCTCGGAGCTGAGCCGAGCAGAGCCAGGAGCTCTGCGCGACACGACACAGTCACACGCAACACAGTCACACGCAACACAGTCACACACAACAGTCACACACAACACAGTCACACGCAACACAGTCGCCCGCAACACAGTCACCCGCAACACAGTCACCCGCAACACAGTCACCCGCAACACAGTCACCCGCAACACAGTCGCTCCACAACACAGTCGCTCCACAACAGTCGCCCACAACAGTCGCCCGCAACACAGTCGCCCGCAACACAGTTGCGCACAACACAGTCGCTCCACAACACAGTCGCCCGCAACACAGTCGCCCGCAACACAGTCGCCCGCAACACAGTCGCCCGCAACACAGTCGCCCTCAACACAGTCGCCCTCAACACAGTCACCCGCAACACAGTTGCCCACAACAGTCGCTCGCAACACAGTCGCTTGCAACACAGTCGCTCGCAACACAGTCACCCACAACACAGTCGCCCACAACACAGTCGCCCACAACACAGTCGCCCGCAACACAGTCGCCCGCAACACAGTCGCCCACAACACAGTCACCCACAACACAGTCACCCGCAACACAGTCGCTCCGCTAACAGTCACCCACAACACAGTCACCCACAACACAGTCACCCGCAACACAGTCGCTCCGCTAACAGTCACCCACAACACAGTCGCCCACAACACAGTCACCCACAACACAGTCGCTCAGCTCCTGCCCTGTCACCGGCGACCGCGCGGGCGGCTGAGGGGAGACGGAGCGGCGAGACCGAGCTCGCTGTCCAGCAGCAGAAAGTCTGGCGTTGTTGCCGGCATCAACAACAACAACATCAACAACATCAACAACAACATCAACAACAACAACATCATCAACAACAACAACATCAACAACAACATCAACATCATCAACAACATCAACAACAACATCAACATCATCAACAACATCAACATCATCAACAACAACAACATCAACAACATCAACAACATCAACAACATCAACATCAACAACAACATCAACATCAACAACAACAACAACAACATCAACAACATCAACAACAACAACATCAACATCAACAACATCAACAACATCAACAACATCAACAACATCAACAACAACAACAACAACAACATCAACATCAACAACATCAACAACATCAACAACATCAACAACATCAACAACCAACAACAACAACAACATCATCAACATCAACAACAACAACACTAACAACATCAACAACGTTGCTGGCGTGTGTGCGGGGTTGGGTGGGGGGTTGGGGGGGGTGGGTTGGGTGGGGGGTTGGGGGGGGTGGGTTGGGTGGGGGGTTGGGGGGGGTGGGCTGGGTGGGGGGTTGGGGGGGGTGGGCTGGGTGGGGGGTTGGGGGGGGTGGGTGTGGGGTGCGTCGACTCTCAGTGGACGGGAAATCTCCTCGCCACTCACGGGCACCGCTCCGGGCATGAAGTCGCAGCTCCTCCAGTCCACCTCGCCACCGTCACCGCCAGCAAGGCCGCCGTCATCGTCGTCGCCGTCGACGCCCTTGAAGCACACCGTCTCCCTCACCTCGAACTTCACGCAGAAGCTGCCTCCGAAGCCCTGGTCCTAGAGGGGCGAGACGGTGGAGAGGGGGTGGCCGGGGGTGATGGTGGTGCACACAATGGCCACGGCGGAGATGGCGAGTCGCCACGGCTGCGGTGCCAGGGTCTGGGCGCCCTAGACAATGGGGAACGTCGCCCTAGACAATGGGGAACGTCGCCCTAGACAATGGGGAACGTCGCCCTAGACAATGAGGAACGTCGCCCTAGACAATGGGGAACGTCGCCCTAGACAATGAGGAACGTCGCCCTAGACAATGAGGAACGTCGCCCTAGACACTGAGGAACGTCGCCCTAGACAATGGGGAACGTCGCCCTAGACAATGGGGAACGTCGCCCTAGACAATGGGGAACGTCGCCCTAGACAATGAGGAACGTCGCCCTAGACAATGGGGAACGTCGCCCTAGACAATGAGGAACGTCGCCCTAGACAATGAGGAACGTCGCCCTAGACAATGGGGAACGTCGCCCTAGACAATGGGGAACGTCGCCCTAGACAATGAGGAACGTCGCCCTAGACAATGGGGAACGTCGCCCTAGACAATGAGGAACGTCGCCCTAGACAATGGGGAACGTCGCCCTAGACAATGGGGAACGTCGCCCTAGACAATGGGGAACGTCGCCCTAGACAATGAGGAACGTCGCCCTAGACAATGGGGAACGTCGCCCTAGACAATGGGGAACGTCGCCCTAGACAATGGGGAACGTCGCCCTAGACAATGAGGAACGTCGCCCTAGACAATGAGGAACGTCGCTCTAGACAATGGGGAACGTCGCCCTAGACACTGGGGAACGTCGCCCTAGACACTGGGGAACGTCGCCCTAGGCAGCGGGGAACGTCGCCCTAGACACCGGGGAACGTCGCCCTAGACAATGGGGAACGTCGCCCTAGACAATGGGGAACGTCGCCCTAGACAATGGGGAACGTCGCCCTAGACACCGGGGAACGTCGCCCTAGACACCGGGGAACGTCGCCCTAGACACTGGGGAACGTCGCCCTAGACAATGGGGAACGTCGCCCTAGACAATGAGGAACGTCGCCCTAGACAATGAGGAACGTCGCCCTAGACAATGAGGAACGTCGCCCTAGACAATGGGGAACGTCGCCCTAGACAATGAGGAACGTCGCCCTAGACACCGGGGGAACGTCGCCCTAGACACTGGGCAACGTCGCCCTAGGCAGCGGGGAACGTCGCCCTAGACACTGGGGAACGTCGCCCTAGACAATGGGGAACGTCGCCCTAGACACTGGGGAACGTCGCCCTAGACACTGGGGAACGTCGCCCTAGACACCGGGGAACATCGCCCTAGACACCGGGGAACGTCGCCCTAGACACCGGGGAACGTCGCCCTAGACACTGGGGAACGTCGCCCTAGACACCGGGGAACATCGCCCTAGACAATGGGGAACGTCGCCCTAGACAATGAGGAACGTCGCCCTAGACAATGAGGAACGTTGCCCTAGACAATGGGGAACGTCGGCCTAGACAATGGGGAACGTCGCCCTAGACAATGGGGAACGTCGCCCTAGACAATGAGGAACGTCGCCCTAGACAATGAGGAACGTCGCCCTAGACACTGGGGAATGTCGCCCTAGACAATGGGGAACGTCGCCCTAGACACTGGGCAACGTCGCCCTAGGCAGCGGGGAACGTCGCCCTAGACACTGGGGAACGTCGCCCTAGACAATGAGGAACGTCGCCCTAGACAATGGGGAACGTCGCCCTAGACACTGGGGAACGTCGCCCTAGACACTGGGGAACGTCGCCCTAGACACCGGGGAACATCGCCCTAGACACCGGGGAACGTCGCCCTAGACACCGGGGAACGTCGCCCTAGACACCGGGGAACGTCGCCCTAGACACCGGGGAACGTCGCCCTAGACAATGGGGAACGTCGCCCTAGACTATGAGGAACGTCGCCCTAGACAATGAGGAACGTTGCCCTAGACAATGGGGAACGTCGGCCTAGACAATGGGGAACGTCGCCCTAGACAATGGGGAACGTCGCCCTAGACAATGAGGAACGTCGCCCTAGACAATGAGGAACGTCGCCCTAGACACTGGGGAATGTCGCCCTAGACAATGGGGAACGTCGCCCTAGACACTGGGGAACGTCGCCCTAGACAATGGGGAACGTCGCCCTAGACACTGGGGAACGTCGCCCTAGACACTGGGGAACGTCGCCCTAGACAATGGGGAACGTCGCCCTAGACAATGGGGAACGTCGCCCTAGACAATGGGGAACGTCGCCCTAGACAATGAGGAACGTCGCCCTAGACAATGAGGAACGTCGCCCTAGACAATGAGGAACGTCGCCCTAGACAATGGGGAACGTCGCCCTAGACAATGGGGAACGTCGTCCTAGACAATGGGGAACGTCGCCCTAGACAATGAACGTCGCCCTAGACAATGAGGAACGTCGCCCTAGACAATGAGGAACGTCGCCCTAGACACTGGGGAATGTCGCCCTAGACAATGGGGAACGTCACCCTAGACACTGGGGAACGTCGCCCTAGACACTGGGGAACGTCGCCCTAGACACTGGGGAACGTCGCCCTAGACACCGGGGAACGTCGCCCTAGACAATGGGGAACGTCGCCCTAGACAATGGGGAACGTCGCCCTAGACAATGAGGAACGTCGCCCTAGACACTGGGGAACGTCGCCCTAGACAATGGGGAACGTCGCCCTAGACACTGGGGAACGTCGCCCTAGACAATGGGGAACGTCGCCCTAGACAATGAGGAACGTCGCCCTAGACAATGAGGAACGTCGCCCTAGACAATGGGGAACGTCGCCCTAGACAATGGGGAACGTCGCCCTAGACAATGGGGAACGTCGCCCTAGACAATGAGGAACGTCGCCCTAGACACTGGGGGAACGTTGCCCTAGACACTGGGGAACGTCGCCCTAGACACTGGGGGAACGTCGCCCTAGACAATGGGGAACGTCGCCCTAGACATTGGGGAACGTCGCCCTAGACACTGGGGAACGTCGCCCTAGACAATGGGGAACGTCGCCCTAGACAATGAGGAACGTCGCCCTAGACAATGGGGAACGTCGCCCTAGACAATGGGGAACGTCGCCCTAGACACTGGGGAACGTCGCCCTAGACACTGGGGAACGTCGCCCTAGACAATGGGGAACGTCGCCCTAGACACTGGGGAACGTCGCCCTAGACAATGAGGAACGTCGCCCTAGACACCGGGGAACGTCACCCTAGACACTGGGGAACGTCACCCTAGACACTGGGGAACGTCGCCCTAGACAATGGGGAACGTCGCCCTAGACAATGGGGAACGTCGCCCTAGACACCGGGGAACGTCGCCCTAGACACTGGGGAACGTCACCCTAGACAATGGGGAACGTCGCCCTAGACAATGAGGAACGTCGCCCTAGACACGGGGGAACGTCGCCCTAGACAATGGGGGAACGTCGCCCTAGACAATGGGGGAACGTCGCCCTAGACACTGGGGAACGTCGCCCTAGACACCGGGGAACGTCGCCCTAGACACTGGGGAACGTCGCCCTAGACAATGGGGAACGTCACCCTAGACACGGGGGAACGTCGCCCTAGACACTGGGGGAACGTCGCCCTAGACAATGGGGAACGTCGCCCTAGACAATGAGGAACGTCGCCCTAGACAATGGGGAACGTCGCCCTAGACAATGAGGAACGTCGCCCTAGACACTGGGGGAACGTCGCCCTAGACACTGGGGAACGTCGCCCTAGACACTGGGGAACGTCACCCTAGACACGGGGGAACGTCGCCCTAGACATTGGGGAACGTCGCCCTAGACAATGGGGAACGTCGCCCTAGACAATGGGGAACGTCGCCCTAGACAATGAGGAACGTCGCCCTAGACAATGGGGAACGTCGCCCTAGACAATGGGGAACGTCGCCCTAGACAATGGGGAACGTCGCCCTAGACAATGAGGAACGTCGCCCTAGACAATGGGGAACGTCGCCCTAGACAATGGGGAACGTCGCCCTAGACACTGGGGAACGTCGCCCTAGACACTGGGGAACGTCGCCCTAGACAATGGGGAATGTCGCCCTAGACACTGGGGAACGTCGCCCTAGACAATGAGGAACGTCGCCCTAGACACCGGGGAACGTCACCCTAGACACTGGGGAACGTCGCCCTAGACACCGGGGAACGTCGCCCTAGACACCGGGGAACGTCGCCCTAGACAATGGGGAACGTCGCCCTAGACACCGGGGAACGTCGCCCTAGACACTGGGGAACGTCACCCTAGACAATGAGGAACGTCGCCCTAGACACCGGGGAACGTCGCCCTAGACAATGGGGAACGTCGCCCTAGACAATGGGGAACGTCGCCCTAGACAATGAGGAACGTCGCCCTAGACAATGAGGAACGTCGCCCTAGACAATGGGGAACGTCGCCCTAGACAATGGGGAACGTCGCCCTAGACAATGAGGAACGTCGCCCTAGACACTGGGGAACGTCGCCCTAGACACTGGGGAACGTCGCCCTAGACAATGGGGAACGTCGCCCTAGACAATGAGGAACGTCGCCCTAGACACCGGGGGAACGTCGCCCTAGACAATGAGGAACGTCGCCCTAGACAATGGGGAACGTCGCCCTAGACACCGGGGGAACGTCGCCCTAGACGTTCCCCTAGACATCGGGAGCAGCAGCAGGGCAGGAAAGAGGGGGGGGGGAAAGAGACCTCCTCACCTTGATCTTGGAGATCCTCCAGAGACCCATGACGCTGTGCGAGCCGAAGTCGGCGTTGACCGCCCTGACCAGCGCGTCCTGCTCGCTCGCCGGCAGCGTCACGGGCGCCGCGGCCGCCAGCCACAGCGACAGCAGCACGGCCAGCAGTGGATAGAGCACGGCGAGACGCAGCCTCGGAGCACGCGGGTCGGGCGACATGGCGCACGGGTCTGCTTGTGTGCACCTAGCCTGGTACAGCCGGGCGAGGGTGACGGTGTGTGCGTGTGTGTGTGTCGGTGTGTGTGTCTGTGTGTGTGTGTCGGTCTGTGTGTGTGTCGGTCTGTGTGTGTCTGTGTGTGTTTGTGTGTCTGTGTGTGTTTGTGTGTGCGTGTTTGTGTGTGTCTGTGTGTGTGTCTGTGTGTGTTTGTTTGTGTGTGTCTGTGTGTGTCTGTGTGTGTGTTTGTGTGTGTCTGTGTGTGTGTCTGTGTGTGTGTCGGTGTGTGTCTGTGTGTCTGTGTGTGTGTCTGTGTGTGTCGGCGTGTGGATCTACCTGTGTCTGCACGTCTGAGAATGTGTATCCGCAGTGCGTAATATTATCGCCCGTGTGTCGTCTCTCAGTCTCTCTGTCTCTGTCAGTCTCTCTGTCTCTCTCTCTCTGTCTCTCTGCGTCCGTCTGTCGCTTTTCTGGGTCGGTCTCAAAGCCAAGCGGCGTTCCAGGGTAAACATTGGTGAATATAAACAAATATATAAACATTTGGTGATTATAAATAAATATATAACCATTGGCACGGGTCGCTTACAGGTCACGTGTCTTGGTCTTTCTGCTGCTGCTGCTACAATCGCGAGACACACAACGCACACGAGAACAGGGGCCCACAGAGGTCAATGCCAGTGTCCACTTTGTGTACAAAGCCCCGTGTGTGTGTGTGTGTGCCTGCGTGTGTGTGTGTGGCCAGGACCTTTCCAGAATGGATTGTGTGAGGAGCTCACAAATCCTTGAAAGATCTGGGCAAGGTCCCATCGGTGAGCTCCTCCGGCGGGCAAGGCTGCGATGGCTGGGTCATGTAGCCCGCATGCCCAGCCACCGCATGCCGAAACAGCTTTTGTTCGGCCGGATTGAGGGGGCTAAGCGGGCGCGGCACGGGCTAGAGACGAGATGGAGTGATGTGGTACAGGAGGACGTGGAGCTGAGTGGACTTGCCGATGACTGGTACCAGCGGTGTCAAGATCGTCCTCTGTGGAGGAGGCTCGTGAAGGACGCTACTGGGCAGTTGGAGGTAGTCGCCCTCCAACAACAACGGAGGGCGGAGGAGCGACGCTCAGAACAACGAGCGGAGCGCCGGGTGGCTAAAGCACAGCAAGTTGGCACAGTAGGGGGCACAGGTGGTGCATCAGCCACTCATCTCAGTCAGTCGACCAGTGGCACCTGGGTCTGTCCCGTGACGTCCTGCCAGCGGGCGTTAGACACTGCACGTGGCCTCAAGGTGCACATGGCCTGGCACAAGCGTCGTGGTGACGTCACCGCCACTTAGTGGCGATTGTGGTTGTTGTACTGTGTGTGTGTACACTGTGTGTACGTGTGTGTACACTGTGTGTGTGTGTACACTGTGTGTGTAGGAGCGGTGGGTGTAGCGGTTAGCGCCACGCTGCGCTATGAACCTGGCGACCCGGGTTCGATTCCCGCTCACGGCCAACACCGCCGGTGACGATTATCTGAACCGGTCCCGGGCCTCCCCTAGGTCGACTCAGCCTCAAATGAGTACCTGGTGCGGTGCGCGGTAAACATCGCCACTGGGGGAGACAAAGGCGGCCGGGCGTGGTGCTGGCAACCCACCCAAACCTCTGAGCCGCGTTCTGCCGTGGTTTTGCCGTAGCGCCACGTGGCAGAAATGAGAATCGTCGTCGGCGTTGTTAGAAGCCAGGGGATCCTGCGGGGAGTCTCCGCCAGTGACCTCCCTCCCCGCAAGCCAATCGCTCTGCGGTTGCAATTTCGCAACACGGAGGTCGAGTATCGGTCAGCGATCAGCAAACAATAACCATCCACAAACCACACCACCACCCACTCCACCACCCACCCGACCACCCACTCCACCCACCAACCACACCACACACCACCACCCACCCACACCACCACCACCCACTCCACCACCACCCACCCCGCCCACACACCCACCCCGCCCACACACCCACTCCACCACCCACCCACCAACCACACCACCCACCAACCACACCACCCACAAACACCACCACCCACCCACACCACCACCCAACCACCGACCCACCACCCACCCCGCCCACACACCCACACCACCACCCACCCCACAACCCACCCATCCCCACCACCACCCACACCACCACCCACCACCCACACCGCCCACACACCCACTCCACCACCCACCCCACAACCCACCCATCCCCACCACCACCCACCCCCCACACCGCCCACACACCCACTCCACCACCCACCAACCACACCACCACCCACACCACAACCCACACCACCACACACCCACCCCGCCCACCCACCCACCAACCACACCACCGCCCACCCACCCACCCACCAACCACACCACCGCCCACCCACTCCACCGCCCACCCACCACACCACCAACCCACCCACACCACCACCCACACCGCCAACACACCAACCACCCCACCCACACCGCGCATACCACCACCCACCCACTCCACCACCACCCGCCCACACCACCACCCACTCACCCATACCAGCCACCCACACTACCACCCACCCCATCACCCAGTACAGCACTAGTGTATAGTGTAGTATACTAGTACAGCACTAGTGTATAATGTAGTGTATAGTGTAGTGTATAGTGTAGTGTATAGTGTAGTATACTAGTACAGCACTAGTGTATAGTGTAGTATACTAGTACAGCACTAGTGTATAGTGTAGTGTATAGTGTAGTATACAGGTACAGCACTAGTGTATAGTGTAGTATACTAGTATAGCACTAGTGTATAGTGTAGTGTATAGTGTAGTATACTAGTACAGCACTAGTGTATAGTGTAGTGTACTAGTACAGCACTAGTGTATAGTGTAGTGTATAGTGTAGTGTACTAGTACAGCACTAGTGTATAGTGTAGTGTATAGTGTAGTGTACTAATACAGCACTAGTTTATAGTGTAGTGTCTAGTGTAGTATACTAGTACAGCACTAGTGTATAGTGTAGTATACTAGTACAGCAATAGTGTATAGTGCAGTGTACTAGTACAGCACTAGTGTATAGTGTAGTGTACTAGTACAGCACTAGTGTATAGTGCAATGTACTAGTACAGCACTAGCGTATAGTGTAGTGTACTAGTATAGCACTAGTGCATAGTGTAGTGTATAGTGTAGTATACTAGTACAGCACTATTGTATAGTGTAGTGTATAGTGTAGTATACTAGTACAGCACTAGTGTGTAGTGTAGTGTATAGTGTAGTATACTAGTACAGCACTAGTGTATAGTGTAGTGTATAGTGTAGTATACTAGTACAGCACTATTGTATAGTGTAGTGTGTAGTGTAGTGTACTAGTACAGCACTAGTGTGTAGTGTATAGTGTACTAGCACAGCACTAATGTATAGTGTAGTGTATAGTGTAGTATACTAGTACAGCACTAGTGTATAGTGTAGTGTATAGTGTAGTATACTAGTACAGCACTAGTGTGTAGTGTAGTGTGTAGTGTAGTGTACTAGTACAGCACTAGTGTGCAGTGTATAGTGTACTAGTACAGCACTAATGTATAGTGTAGTGTATAGTGTAGTATACTAGTACAGCACTAGTGTATAGTGTAGTGTATAGTGTAGTATACTAGTACAGCACTAGTGTATAGTGTAGTGTATAGTGTAGTGTATAGTGTAGTATACTAGTACAGCACTAGTGTATAGTGTAGTGTATAGTGTAGTATACTAGTACAGCACTAGTGTATAGTGTAGTGTATAGTGTAGTGTACTAGTACAGCACTAGTGTATAGTGTAATATACTAGTACAGCACTAGTGTATAGTGTAGTATACTAGTACAGCACTAGTGTATAGTGTAGTGTATAGTGTAGTATACTAGTACAGCACTAGTGTGTAGTGTAGTGTATAGTGTAGTATACCAGTACAGAACTAGTGTATAGTGTAGTGTGTAGTGTACTAGTACAGCACTAGTGTATAGTATAGTGTATTGTATAGTGTAGTATACTAGTACAGCACTAGTCTATTGTGTAGTGTATAGTGTAGTATACTAGTACAGCACTAGTCTATAGTGTAGTGTAGTATACTAGTACAGCACTAGTCTATAGTGGTGTATAGCGTAGTGTATAGTGTAGTGTACTAGTACAGCACTAGTGTATAGTGTAATATACTAGTACAGCACTAGTGTATAGTGTAGTATACTAGTACAGCACTAGTGTATAGTGTAGTGTATAGTGTAGTATACTAGTACAGCACTAGTGTATAGTGTAGTGTATAGTGTAGTATACTAGTACAGCACTAGTGTGTAGTGTAGTGTATAGTGTAGTATACTAGTACAGCACTAGTGTATAGTGTAGTGTGTAGTGTAATATACTTGTACAGCACTAGTGTGTAGTGTAGTGTATAGTGTAGTACACTAGTACAGCACTAGTGTATAGTGTAGTGTATAGTGTAGTGTATAGTGTAGTATACTAGTACAGCACTAGTCTATAGTGTAGTGTATAGCGTAGTGTAAAGTGTAGTGTGTAGTGTATAGTGTAGTATACTAGTACAGCACTAGTCTATAGTGTAGTGTATAGCGTAGTGTATAGTGTAGTGTATAGTGTAGTGTACTAGTACAGCACTAGTCTATAGTGTAGTGTATAGTGTAGTATACTAGTACAGCACTAGTCTATAGTGTAGTGTATAGTGTAGTGTATAGTGTAGTGTACTAGTACAGCACTAGTCTATAGTGTAGTGTATAGTGTAGTATACTAGTACAGCACTAGTGTATAGTGTAGTATACTAGTACAGCACTAGTCTATAGTGTAGTGTATAGCGTAGTGTATAGTGTAGTGTACTAGTACAGCACTAGTCTATAGTGTAGTGTATAGTGTATTGTATAGTGTAGTATACTAGTACAGCACTAGTCTATTGTGTAGTGTATAGTGTAGTATACTAGTACAGCACTAGTCTATAGTGTAGTGTATAGTGTAGTATACTAGTACAGCACTAGTCTATAGTGGTGTATAGCGTAGTGTATAGTGTAGTGTACTAGTACAGCACTAGTGTATAGTGTAATATACTAGTACAGCACTAGTGTATAGTGTAGTATACTAGTACAGCACTAGTGTATAGTGTAGTGTATAGTGTAGTATACTAGTACAGCACTAGTGTATAGTGTAGTATACTAGTACAGCACTAGTCTATAGTGTAGTGTATAGTGTAGTGTATAGTGTAGTGTACTAGTACAGCACTAGTCTATAGTGTAGTGTATAGCGTAGTGTATAGTGTAGTGTATAGTGTAATGTACTAGTACAGCACTAGTCTATAGTGTAGTATACTAGTACAGCACTAGTGTATAGTGTAGCGTATAGTGTATCATACTAGTACAGCACTAGTCTATAGTGTAGTGTATAGCGTAGTATATAGTGTAGTGTATAGTGTAGTATACTAGTACAGCACTAGTCTATAGTGTAGTGTATAGCGTAGTGTATAGTGTAGTGTATAGTGTAGTGTACTAGTACAGCACTAGTCTATAGTGTAGTGTATAGCGTAGTGTATAGCGTAGTGTATAGCGTAGTGTATAGTAGTGTAGTGTATAGTGTAGTGTATAGTGTAGTGTATAGTAGTGTAGTGTATAGTAGTGTAGTGTATAGTGTAGTGTACTAGTACAGCACTAGTCTATAGTGTAGTGTATAGCGTAGTGTATAGTGTAGTGTATAGCGTAGTGTATAGTGTAGTGTATAGTGTAGTGTATAGCGTAGTGTACTAGTACATCACTACACCGGTTGTGCGTTGGAGCGCAAAGCCAGAACGTTTACAATCCGAGTCCCGTGACATTCCGCCAGCAGTCACAAACGCCATCATCAGCCGACAAGCCAGATTTGCGGAGAAATCCACCTCCACGTTGCCTTCCTTCCACACAGGGGTTAGACACGTGACAGCACGTGGTGGCGCGGGGAGGGGGCCTTCATGGATGCTCGTTAAAAATAAATAGCCGTGGGTTGGCGAGAGAGCGGGCGAGAGGAGACATCGGTTTATTACCCTCGCCCATGTATCCAACTTCTCGCCCGGTACAACAACGGAACGGAAATAAATAAACGTGACCTGTAACTTCGCGACCTGCCGCAGATCCCACGCCCGGCAAATACCGCGTCCGCATCCACAGCCCGGATGATGATGATGATGATTATGACGACCAGAATAATCATCATAATCATCATAATCATCATCATCATAAAGTCTCTTTTTATTTTACCAGGTTGTAAGGCTCCACCACTGAGCTCTTGTGTCGCTATTTGTTTTAAGAAGCGACCTGGCCGTCATGGTTACCATCATCATCATCATGTAAACCCAGGTAGTTATTTCAGCAGGTCTAAGGCCCCACTGAGGTGCTGTGTAGCTATTTGTTTAAGCCACCCGGCCATCACAAATGATAGCTCACACTAAGTGGTCGCCTGTTACCATCGTCACCATCGCAATCATCATCGCCATCGCCACCATCGCCATCGCCACCATCGCCATCGCCATCATCATCATCGTCGCCATCATCAACGTCGTCACCGTCGCCACCATCGTCATCCTCGCCATCATCGTCTTCGTCGCCATCGCCGCCATCGTCGTCATCGTCACCATCACCACCATCGCCATCGTTACAATCGTCACAATCCTCATCATCGTCACCATCGTCGCCATCGCTATCGTCATCGTCGCCATCGTCGCCATCGTCGTGCGAAAATTCACAGCGGTAACCAAATAACTCGAAACGCGCGGTGACGTTGATTCAGAGAAAAATCCACGGGGAGAGAGAGAGGCACAAATATACAGCAGCAGCAGACGTCGTCAGGGTCGGGATCGAACCCGCGACCTCCTGCATACCAGGCGAGGGAGTTAACATTTTGTCACTGTGATGATGACGATGATGAGAGAGAGAGACACGCAAACTCCAAATATACAATAGACGTCGTCAGGGTCGGGATCGAACCTGCGACCTCCTGCATACCAGGCGAGGGAGTTAACATTTTGTCCATGTGATGATGACGACGATGATGAGAGACAAGCAAACTCCAAATACTCAGCAGACGTCGTCAGGGTCGGGATCGAACCCGCGACCTCCTGCATACCAGGCGAGGGAGTTAACATTTTGTCACTGTGATGATGACGATGATGAGAGAGAGAGAGACGCGCCCCTTCCACTGCTGTCAACTTGCACTCGTACTCATACTTCTGCTGCTGCTGCTGTTATACTTCTGCTGCTGCTGCTGTTATACTTCTGCTGCTGCTGCTGTTATACTTCTGCTGCTGCTGCTGTTGTTATACTTGTGCTACTGTTAAGTCTTCTGCTGCTGAGTTATAACTTCTGCTGCTCTTAAAATCATTCTGCTCCCACCGGCGCCGCCGCCGGCACCGGCCGCCGGCTACCGGCGCATCCAGAGCCAGGTGTTGATGAGCGCCAGCGCCAGCGTGGTGCCGTACAGGAGGAGGTCACGCTGGGCACGTTCAGCCGCCTCCGTCTCCACGCGCTGGAGCCGCCGGTTCAGCTTCGACACCTGCGCGGGGTCACGGGCAAAGGTTCAGTCTCAGTGTGCGTGTGTAAGTGTGTGTGTGTGTCTGTGTGCGTGGAGTCTGTGGGTCTCTGTGTGAGTCTACGGGTTTCTGTGTGTGTAGTCTATGGGTCTCTGTGTGTGTAGTCTATGGGTCTGTGTGTGTGTGTGGAGTCTGTGGGTCTCTGTGTGTGTAGTCTATGGGTCTCTGTGTGAGTCTACAGGTCTCTGTGTGTGTGGTCTATGGGTCTCTGTGTGTAGTCTATGGGTCTCTGTGTGAGTCTATGGGTCTCTGTGTGTGTAGTCTATGAGTCTATGGGTCTCTGTGGGAGTCTATGGGTCTCTGTGTGTGTTGTCTATGGGTCTCTGTGTGAGTCTCTGCGTCTCTGTGTATGTAGTGTGTGAGTCTATGGGTCTCTATGTGAGTCTATGGGTCTATGTGTCTCTGTGTGTGTAGTCTATGAGTCTATGGGTCTCTGTGGGAGTCTATGGGTCTCTGTGAGTGTTGTCTATGGGTCTCTGTGTGAGTCTATGAGTCTCTGTGTGTGGAGTCTATGGGTCTATGGGTCTCTGTGTGTGTAGTCTATGGGTCTGTGTGTGTGTGTGTGGAGTCTGTGGTTCTCTGTGTGAGTCTATAGGTCTCTGTGTGTGTCTGTGAGTCTCTGTGGGAGTCTACGGGTCTATAGGTCTCTGTGTGTGTAGTCTATGTGTCTCTGTGTGTGTAGTCTATGGGTCTCTGTGGGAGTCTATGAGTCTCTGTGTGTGTAGTCTATGGGTCTGTGCGTGTGGAGTCTGTGGGTCTATATGTGAGTCATTGGGTCTCTGTGTGTGTCTATGAGTCTCTGTGGGAGTCTACGGGTCTCTGTGTGTGTAGTCTATGGGTCTGTATGTGTGTGTGTGGAGTCTGTGGGTTTCTATGCGAGTCATTGGGTCTCTTTGTGTGTGGGTCTCTGTGTGAGTCTATAGGTCTGTGTGTGTAGTCTATGGGTCTGTGTGTGTGTGTGTGTGGAGTCTGTGGTTCTCTGTGTGAGTCTATAGGTCTCTGTGTGTGTCTGTGAGTCTCTGTGGGAGTCTACGGGTCTATAGGTCTCTGTGTGTGTAGTCTATGTGTCTCTGTGTGTGTAGTCTATGGGTCTCTGTGGGAGTCTATGAGTCTCTGTGTGTGTAGTCTATGGGTCTGTGCGTGTGGAGTCTGTGGGTCTATATGTGAGTCATTGGGTCTCTGTGTGTGTCTATGAGTCTCTGTGGGAGTCTACGGGTCTCTGTGTGTGTAGTCTATGGGTCTGTATGTGTGTGTGTGGAGTCTGTGGGTTTCTATGCGAGTCATTGGGTCTCTTTGTGTGTCTATGAGTCTCTGTAGGAGTCTACGAATTTCTGTGTGTGTAGTCTATGAGTCTGTGTGTGTGTGTGTGGAGTCTGTGGGTTTCTATGCGAGTCATTGGGTCTCTGTGTGTGTGTCTATGAGTCTCTGTGGGAGTCTACGGGTCTCTGTGTGTGTAGTCTATGGGTCTGTGTGTGTGGAGTCTGTGGGTTTCTATGCGAGTCATTGGGTCTCTATGTGTGTGTCTATGAGTCTCTGTGGGAGTCTACGGGTCTCTGTGTGTGTAGTCAATGGGTCTGTGTGTGTAGTCTATGGGTCTCTGTGTGAGTCTATAGGTCTCTGTGTGTGTATTCTATAGGTCTGTGTGTAGAGTCTGTGGGTTTCTATGTGAGTCATTGGGTCTCTTTGTGTGTCTATGAGTCTCTGTGGGAGTCTACGGGTCTCTGTGTGTGTAGTCTATGGGTCTGTGTGTGTGGAGTCTGTGGGTTTCTATGCGAGTCATTGGGTCTCTGTGTGTGTCTGTGAGTCTCTGTAGGAGTCGACGGGCCTCTGTGTGTGTAGTCTATGGGTCTGTGTGTGTGGAGTCTGTGGGTTTCTATGTGAGTCATTGGGTCTCTGTGTGTCTATGAGTCTCTGTGGGAGTCTACGGGTCTATAGGTCTATGTGTGTATAGTCTATGGGTCTGTGTGTGTAGTCTATGGGTCTCTTTGTGAGTCTATAGGTCTGTGTGTAGTCTATGGGTCTGTGTGTGGAGTCTGTGGGTTTCTATGTGAGTCATTGGGTCTCTGTGTGTGTCTATGAGTCTCTGTGGGAGTCTGCGGGTCTATAAGTCTATAGGTCTCTGTGTGTGTAGTCTATGGGTCTGTGTGTGTGGTCTATGGGTCTCTGCGTGAGTCTATAGGTCTCTGTGTGTGTAGTCTATGGGTCTGTGTGTGTGTGTGGAGTCTGTGGGTTTCTATGCGAGTCATTGGGTCTCTGTGTGTGTCTATGAGTCTCTGTGGGAGTCTACGGGTCTATAAGTCTATAGGTCTCTGTGTGTGTAGTCTATGGGTCTGTGTGTGTAGTCTATGGGTCTCTGTGTGAGTCTATAGGTCTCTGTGTGTGGAGTCTATAGGTCTGTGTGTGTGTAGTCTATGGGTCTGTGTGTGGAGTCTGTGGGTTTCTATGTGAGTCATTGGGTCTCTGTGTGTCTATGAGTCTCTGTGGGAGTCTACGGGTCTCTGTGTGGGTAGTCTATGGGTCTGTGTGTGTGGAGTCTGTGGGTTTCTATGCGAGTCATTGGGTCTCTGTGTGTGTCTATGAGTCTCTGTGGGAGTCTACGGGTCTATGAGTCTACGGGTCTCTGTGTGTGTAGTCTATGGGTCTGTGTGTGTGGAGTCTGTGGGTTTCTATGCGAGTCATTGGGTCTCTGTGTGTGTCTATGAGTCTCTGTGCGAGTCTACGGGTCTCTGTGTGTGTAGTCTATGGGTCTGTGTGTGTGGAGTCTGTGGGTTTCTATGCGAGTCATTGGGTCTCTGTGGGAGTCTACGTGTCTATGGGTCTATAGGTCTCTGTGTGTATAGTCTATGGGTCTGTGTGTGTGGAGTCTGTGGGTCTCTGTGGGAGTCTATGAGTCTCTGTGGGAGTCTACGTGTCTATGGGTCTATAGGTCTCTGTGTGTATAGTCTATGAGTCTGTGTGTGTGGAGTCTGTGGGTCTCTCTGTGTGTCTATGAGTCTCTGTGGGAGTCTACGGGTCTATGAGTCTACGGGTCTCTGTGTGTGTAGTCTATGGGTCTGTGTGTTTGGAGTCTGTGGGTCTATATGTGAATCACTGGGTCTCTGTGTGTGTCTATGGGTCTCTGTGTGAGTCTATAGGTATCTGTGTGTGTGGTCTATGGGTCTCTGTGTGTAGTCTATGAGTTTATGTGTCTCTGTGTGTGTAGTCTATGGGTCTCTGTGGGAGTCTATGGGTCTCTGTGTGTGTAGTCTATGGGTCTCTGTGTGTGTAGTCTATGGGTCTCTGTGTGAGTCTATAGGTCTCTGTGTGTGTGGTCTATGGGTCTCTGTGTGTAGTCTATGGGTCTCTGTGTGAGTCTATGGGTCTGGGTGTGTGTAGTCTATGAGTCTATGGGTCTCTGTGGGAGTCTATGGGTCTCTGTGTGTGTTGTCGATGTGTCTCTGTGTGAGTCTCTGCGTCTCTGTGTATGTAGTGTGTGAGTCTATGGGTCTCTATGTGAGTCTATGGGTCTATGTGTCTCTGTGTGTGTAGTCTATGAGTCTATGGGTCTCTGTGTGTGTAGTCTATGGGTCTCTGTGTGTGTAGTCTATGGGTCTCTGTGTGAGTCTATGGGTCTCTGTGTATGTAGTGTGTGAGTCTATGGGTCTCTGTGGGAGTCTATAGGTCTCTGTGTGTGTAGTCTATGGGTCTCTGTGTGTGGAGTCTATGGGTCTCTGTGAGTGTTGTCTATGGGTCTCTGTGTGAGTCTATGAGTCTCTGTGTGTGGAGTCTATGGGTCTATGGGTCTCTGTGTGTGTAGTCTATGGGTCTCTGTGTGTGGAGTCTATGGGTCTCTGTGGGAGTCTATAGGTCTCTGTGTGTGTAGTCTATGGGTCTCTGTGTGTGGAGTCTATGGTTCTCTGTGGGAGTCTATGGGTCTCTGTGTGTGTAGACTATGGGTCTCTGTGTGTGTTGTCTATGGGTCTCTGTGTGAGTCTATGAGTCTCTGTGTGTGGAGTCTATGGGTCTATGGGTCTCTGTGTGTGTAGTCTATGGGTCTCTGTGTGAGTAGTCTATGGGTCTCTGTGTGAGTCTATGGGTCTCTGTGCGAGTCTATAGGTCTGTGTGTGTAGTCTATGGGTCTCTGTGGGAGTCTATGGGTCTCTGTGTAAAGTCTATGGGTCTCTGTGTGAGTCTATGGGTCTCTGTGTATGTAGTGTGTGAGTCTATGAGTCTGTGTGTGGAGTCTATGGGTCTATATGTAAGTAATTGGGTCTGTGTGTGTCTGAGTCTCTGTAGGAGTCTACAGGTCTGTGTGTGTTGTCTATAGGTCTCTGTGTGAGTCTATGTGTCTCTGTGTGTGTAGTCTATGGGTCTCTGTGTGTGTAGTCTATGGGTCTCTGTGTGAGTCTATAGGTCTCTGTGTGTGTGGTCTATGGGTCTCTGTGTGTAGTCTATGGGTCTCTGTGTGAGTCTATGGGTCTGGGTGTGTGTAGTCTGAGTCTATGGGTCTCTGTGGGAGTCTATGCGTCTCTGTGTGTGTTGTCGATGTGTCTCTGTGTGAGTCTCTGCGTCTCTGTGTATGTAGTGTGTGAGTCTATGGGTCTCTATGTGAGTCTATGGGTCTATGTGTCTCTGTGTGTGTAGTCTATGAGTCTATGGGTCTCTATGTGTGTAGTCTATGGGTCTCTGTGTGTAGTCTATGGGTCTCTGTGTGAGTCTATGGGTCTCTGTGTATGTAGTGTGTGAGTCTATGGGTCTCTGTGGGAGTCTATAGGTCTCTGTGTGTGTAGTCTATGGGTCTCTGTGTGTGGAGTCTATGGGTCTCTGTGAGTGTTGTCTATGGGTCTCTGTGTGAGTCTATGAGTCTCTGTGTGTGGAGTCTATGGGTCTATGGGTCTCTGTGTGTGTAGTCTATGGGTCTCTGTGTGTGGAGTCTATGGGTCTCTGTGGGAGTCTATAGGTCTCTGTGTGTGTAGTCTATGGGTCTCTGTGTGTGGAGTCTATGGTTCTCTGTGGGAGTCTATGGGTCTCTGTGTGTGTAGTCTATGGGTCTCTGTGTGTGTTGTCTATGGGTCTCTGTGTGAGTCTATGAGTCTCTGTGTGTGGAGTCTATGGGTCTATGGGTCTCTGTGTGTGTAGTCTATGGGTCTCTGTGTGAGTAGTCTATGGGTCTCTGTGTGAGTCTATGGGTCTCTGTGCGAGTCTATAGGTCTGTGTGTGTAGTCTATGGGTCTCTGTGGGAGTCTATGGGTCTCTGTGTGAGTCTATAGGTCTCTGTGTGTGGAGTCTATAGGTCTGTGTGTGTGTAGTCTATGGGTCTGTGTGTGGAGTCTGTGGGTTTCTATGTGAGTCATTGGGTCTCTGTGTGTCTATGAGTCTCTGTGGGAGTCTACGGGTCTCTGTGTGGGTAGTCTATGGGTCTGTGTGTGTGGAGTCTGTGGGTTTCTATGCGAGTCATTGGGTCTCTGTGTGTGTCTATGAGTCTCTGTGGGAGTCTACGGGTCTATGAGTCTACGGGTCTCTGTGTGTGTAGTCTATGGGTCTGTGTGTGTGGAGTCTGTGGGTTTCTATGCGAGTCATTGGGTCTCTGTGTGTGTCTATGAGTCTCTGTGCGAGTCTACGGGTCTCTGTGTGTGTAGTCTATGGGTCTGTGTGTGTGGAGTCTGTGGGTTTCTATGCGAGTCATTGGGTCTCTGTGGGAGTCTACGTGTCTATGGGTCTATAGGTCTCTGTGTGTATAGTCTATGGGTCTGTGTGTGTGGAGTCTGTGGGTCTCTGTGGGAGTCTTTGAGTCTCTGTGGGAGTCTACGTGTCTATGGGTCTATAGGTCTCTGTGTGTATAGTCTATGAGTCTGTGTGTGTGGAGTCTGTGGGTCTCTCTGTGTGTCTATGAGTCTCTGTGGGAGTCTACGGGTCTATGAGTCTACGGGTCTCTGTGTGTGTAGTCTATGGGTCTGTGTGTTTGGAGTCTGTGGGTCTATATGTGAATCACTGGGTCTCTGTGTGTGTCTATGGGTCTCTGTGTGAGTCTATAGGTATCTGTGTGTGTGGTCTATGGGTCTCTGTGTGTAGTCTATGAGTTTATGTGTCTCTGTGTGTGTAGTCTATGGGTCTCTGTGGGAGTCTATGGGTCTCTGTGTGTGTAGTCTATGGGTCTCTGTGTGTGTAGTCTATGGGTCTCTGTGTGAGTCTATAGGTCTCTGTGTGTGTGGTCTATGGGTCTCTGTGTGTAGTCTATGGGTCTCTGTGTGAGTCTATGGGTCTGGGTGTGTGTAGTCTATGAGTCTATGGGTCTCTGTGGGAGTCTATGGGTCTCTGTGTGTGTTGTCGATGTGTCTCTGTGTGAGTCTCTGCGTCTCTGTGTATGTAGTGTGTGAGTCTATGGGTCTCTATGTGAGTCTATGGGTCTATGTGTCTCTGTGTGTGTAGTCTATGAGTCTATGGGTCTCTGTGTGTGTAGTCTATGGGTCTCTGTGTGTGTAGTCTATGGGTCTCTGTGTGAGTCTATGGGTCTCTGTGTATGTAGTGTGTGAGTCTATGGGTCTCTGTGGGAGTCTATAGGTCTCTGTGTGTGTAGTCTATGGGTCTCTGTGTGTGGAGTCTATGGGTCTCTGTGAGTGTTGTCTATGGGTCTCTGTGTGAGTCTATGAGTCTCTGTGTGTGGAGTCTATGGGTCTATGGGTCTCTGTGTGTGTAGTCTATGGGTCTCTGTGTGTGGAGTCTATGGGTCTCTGTGGGAGTCTATAGGTCTCTGTGTGTGTAGTCTATGGGTCTCTGTGTGTGGAGTCTATGGTTCTCTGTGGGAGTCTATGGGTCTCTGTGTGTGTAGACTATGGGTCTCTGTGTGTGTTGTCTATGGGTCTCTGTGTGAGTCTATGAGTCTCTGTGTGTGGAGTCTATGGGTCTATGGGTCTCTGTGTGTGTAGTCTATGGGTCTCTGTGTGAGTAGTCTATGGGTCTCTGTGTGAGTCTATGGGTCTCTGTGCGAGTCTATAGGTCTGTGTGTGTAGTCTATGGGTCTCTGTGGGAGTCTATGGGTCTCTGTGTAAAGTCTATGGGTCTCTGTGTGAGTCTATGGGTCTCTGTGTATGTAGTGTGTGAGTCTATGAGTCTGTGTGTGGAGTCTATGGGTCTATATGTAAGTAATTGGGTCTGTGTGTGTCTGAGTCTCTGTAGGAGTCTACAGGTCTGTGTGTGTTGTCTATAGGTCTCTGTGTGAGTCTATGTGTCTCTGTGTGTGTAGTCTATGGGTCTCTGTGTGTGTAGTCTATGGGTCTCTGTGTGAGTCTATAGGTCTCTGTGTGTGTGGTCTATGGGTCTCTGTGTGTAGTCTATGGGTCTCTGTGTGAGTCTATGGGTCTGGGTGTGTGTAGTCTGAGTCTATGGGTCTCTGTGGGAGTCTATGCGTCTCTGTGTGTGTTGTCGATGTGTCTCTGTGTGAGTCTCTGCGTCTCTGTGTATGTAGTGTGTGAGTCTATGGGTCTCTATGTGAGTCTATGGGTCTATGTGTCTCTGTGTGTGTAGTCTATGAGTCTATGGGTCTCTATGTGTGTAGTCTATGGGTCTCTGTGTGTGTAGTCTATGGGTCTCTGTGTGAGTCTATGGGTCTCTGTGTATGTAGTGTGTGAGTCTATGGGTCTCTGTGGGAGTCTATAGGTCTCTGTGTGTGTAGTCTATGGGTCTCTGTGTGTGGAGTCTATGGGTCTCTGTGAGTGTTGTCTATGGGTCTCTGTGTGAGTCTATGAGTCTCTGTGTGTGGAGTCTATGGGTCTATGGGTCTCTGTGTGTGTAGTCTATGGGTCTCTGTGTGTGGAGTCTATGGGTCTCTGTGGGAGTCTATAGGTCTCTGTGTGTGTAGTCTATGGGTCTCTGTGTGTGGAGTCTATGGTTCTCTGTGGGAGTCTATGGGTCTCTGTGTGTGTAGTCTATGGGTCTCTGTGTGTGTTGTCTATGGGTCTCTGTGTGAGTCTATGAGTCTCTGTGTGTGGAGTCTATGGGTCTATGGGTCTCTGTGTGTGTAGTCTATGGGTCTCTGTGTGAGTAGTCTATGGGTCTCTGTGTGAGTCTATGGGTCTCTGTGCGAGTCTATAGGTCTGTGTGTGTAGTCTATGGGTCTCTGTGGGAGTCTATGGGTCTCTGTGTAAAGTCTATGGGTCTCTGTGTGAGTCTATGGGTCTCTGTGTATGTAGTGTGTGAGTCTATGAGTCTGTGTGTGGAGTCTATGGGTCTATATGTAAGTAATTGGGTCTGTGTGTGTCTGAGTCTCTGTAGGAGTCTACAGGTCTGTGTGTGTTGTCTATGTGTCTCCGTGTGAGTCTCTGCGTCTCTGTGTATGTAGTGTGTGAGTCTATGGGTCTCTATGTGAGTCTATGGGTCTATGTGTCTCTGTGTGTAGTCTATGAGTCTATGGGTCTCTGTGTGTGTAGTCTATGGGTCTCTGTGTGTGTAGTCTATGGGTCTCTGTGTGAGTCTATGGGTCTCTGTGTATGTAGTGTGTGAGTCTATGGGTCTCTGTGGGAGTCTATAGGTCCCTGTGTGTGTAGTCTATGGGTCTCTGTGTGTGGAGTCTATGGGTCTCTGTGAGTGTTGTCTATGGGTCTCTGTGTGAGTCTATGGGTCTCTGTGTATGTAGTGTGTGAGTCTATGGGTCTCTGTGGGAGTCTATAGGTCTCTGTGTGTGTAGTCTATGGGTCTCTGTGTGTGGAGTCTATGGGTCTCTGTGAGTGTTGTCTATGGGTCTCTGTGTGAGTCTATGAGTCTCTGTGTGTGGAGTCTATGGGTCTATGGGTCTCTGTGTGTGTAGTCTATGGGTCTCTGTGTGTGGAGTCTATGGGTCTCTGTGGGAGTCTATAGGTCTCTGTGTGTGTAGTCTATGGGTCTCTGTGTGTGGAGTCTATGGGTCTCTGTGAGAGTCTATGAGTCTCTGTGTGTGGAGTCTATGGGTCTATGGGTCTCTGTGTGTGTAGTCTATGGGTCTCTGTGTGTGGAGTCTATGGGTCTCTGTGGGAGTCTATAGGTCTCTGTGTGTGTAGTCTATGGGTCTCTGTGTGTGGAGTCTATGGGTCTCTGTGAGAGTCTATGAGTCTCTGTGTGTGGAGTCTATGGGTCTATGGGTCTCTGTGTGTGTAGTCTATGGGTCTCTGTGTGTGGAGTCTATGGGTCTCTGTGGGAGTCTATAGGTCTCTGTGTGTGTAGTCTATGGGTCTCTGTGTGTGTTGTCTATGGGTCTCTGTGTGAGTCTATGAGTCTCTGTGTGTGGAGTCTATGGGTCTATGGGTCTCTGCGTGTGTAGTCTATGGGTCTCTGTGTGAGTAGTCTATGGGTCTCTGTGTGAGTCTATGGGTCTCTGTGCGAGTCTATAGGTCTGTGTGTGTAGTCTATGGGTCTCTGTGGGAGTCTATGGGTCTCTGTATGCAGTCTATGGGTCTCTTTGTGAGTCTATGGGTCTCTGTGTATGTAGTGTGTGAGTCTGTGGGTCTCTGTGTGTAGTCTATGTGTCTCTGTGGGAGTCTATGGGTCTCTGTGGAAGTCTATGAGTCTCTGTGTGTGAAGTCTATGGGTCTATGGGTCTCTGTGTGTGTAGTCTATGGGTCTCGATCCAAGTCATTGGGTCTCTGTGTGTGTCTATGAGTCTCTGTGGGAGTCTATGAGTCTCTGTGTGTAGAGTCTATGGGTCTCTGTGTGTGTGGTCTATGGGCCTCTGTGTGTAGTCTATGGGTTTCTTTTTGAGTATATGGGTCTCTGTGTATGTAGTGTGTGAGTCTATGGGTCTCTATGTGTGTAGTCTATGGGTCTTTGTAGGAGTCTATGAGTCTCTGTGTGTGGAGTCTATGGGTCTATGGGTCTCTGTGTGTGTCTATGAGAGTCTATGGGTGTCTGTGTATGTAGTGTGTAGTCAATGGGTCTCTGTGTGAGTCTATGGGGCTCTATGTGTGTAGTCTATGGGTCTCTGTGTGAGTCTATGGGTCTCTGTGTGAGTCTATAGGTCTCTGTGTGTGTGGTCTATGGGTCTCTGTGTGTAGTCTATGGGTCTATGTGTCTCTGTGTGTGTAGTCTATGGGTCTCTGTGGTAGTCTATGAGTCTCTGTGGGAGTCTATGGGTCTCTGTGTGTGTAGTCTATGGGTCTCTGTGGGAGTCCATAGGTCTTTGTATGAGTCTATGGGTCTCAGTGTGTGTAGTCTATGGGTCTCTGTGTGAGTCTATGGGTCTGTGTGTGAGTTTATGGGTCTGTATGTGGAGTCTACGGGTCTCTGTGTGTAGTCTATGGGTCTATGTGTGAGTCTATGGGTCTCTGTGTATGTAGTGTGTGAGTCTATGAGTCTGTGTGTGGAGTCTATGGGTCTATATGTAAGTAATTGGGTCTCTGTGTGTCTGAGTCTCTGTAGGAGTCTACAGGTCTGTGTGTGTAGTCTATGGGTTTCTGTGTGAGTCTATGGGTCTCTGTGTGAGTCTATAGGTCTCTGTGTGTTTGGTCTATGGGTCTCTGTATGCAGTCTATGGGTCTCTTTGTGAGTCTATGGGTCTCTGTGGGAGTCTATGGGTCTCTGTGTATGTAGTGTGTGAGTCTGTGGGTCTCTGTGTGTAGTCTATGTGTCTCTGTGGGAGTCTATGGGTCTCTGTGGAAGTCTATGAGTCTCTGCGTGTGGAGTCTATGGGTCTATGGGTCTCTGTGTGTGTAGTTTATGGGTCCCTGTGTGTGTAGTCTATGGGTCTCGATGCAAGTCATTTGGTCTCTGTGTGTGTCTATGAGTCTCTGTGGGAGTCTATGAGTCTCTGTGTGTAGAGTCTATGGGTCTCTGTGTGAGTCTATGGGTCTCTGTGGGAGTCTATAGGTCTCTGTGTGTGTGGTCTATGGGCCTCTGTGTGTAGTCTATGGGTCTCTTTGTGAGTATATGGGTCTCTGTGTATGTAGTGTGTGAGTCTATGGGTCTCTATGTGTGTAGTCTATGGGTCTCTGTGTGTGTCTATGAGTCTCTGTGGAAGTCTATGGGTGTCTGTGTATGTAGTGTGTAGTCAATGGGTCTCTGTGTCAGTCTATGGGGCTCTATGTGTGTAGTCTATGGGTCTCTGTGTGAGTCTATGGGTCTCTGTGTGAGTCTATAGGTCTCTGTGTGTGTGGTCTATGGGTCTCTATGTGTAGTCTATGGGTCTATGTGTCTCTGTGTGTGTAGTCTATGGGTCTCTGTGGTAGTCTATGGGTCTCTGTGGGAGTCCATAGGTCTTTGTATGAGTCTATGGGTCTCAATGTGTGTAGTCTATGGGTCTCTGTGTGAGTCTATGGGTCTGTGTGTGAGTTTATGGGTCTGTGTGTGGAGTCTACGGGTCTCTGTGTGAGTCTATGGGTCTCTGTGTGTGTCTACGAGTCTCTGTGGGAGTCTACGGCTCTATGAGTCTATAGGTCTCTGTGTGTGTAATCTATGGGTCTGTGTGTAGTGTATGGGTCTCTGTGTGATTCTATGGGTCTATGTGTGGAGTCTATGGGTCTCTTTGTGATTCTATGGGTCTGTGTGTGGAGTCTATGGGTCTCTGTGTGAGTCTATGGGTCTGTGTGTGGAGTCTATGGGTCTCTGTGTGAGTCTATGGGTCTGTGTGTGGAGTCTATGGGTCTCTTTGTGATTATATGGGTCTGTGTGTAGAGTCTATGGGTCTCTGTGTGAGTCTGTGGGTCTGTGTGTGTAGTCTATGGGTCTCTGTGTGAGTCTATGGGTCTGTGTGTGGAGTCTATGGGTCTCTGTGTGAGTCTATGGGTCTGTGTGTGGAGTCTATGGGTCTCTGTGTGAGTATGGGTCTCTGTGTGAGTGTATGGGTCTCTGTGTGAGTCTATGGGTCTCTGTGTGAGTCTATGGGTCTGTGTGTGGAGTCTATGGGTCTCTGTGTGAGTCTATGGGTCTCTGTGTGAGTCTATGGGTCTCTGTGTGAGTCTATGGGTCTCTGTGTGAGTCTATGGGTCTCTGTGTGTGTAGTCTATGGGTCTCTGTGTGAGTCTGTGGGTCTCTGTGTGAGTCTATGGGTCTCTGTGTGAGTCTATGGGTCTCTGTGTATGTAGTCTATGGGTCTCTGTGTGAGTCTGTGGGTCTCTGTGTGAGTCTATGGGTCTCTGTGTGAGTCTATGGGTCTCTGTGTGAGTCTATAGGTCTCTGTGTGTGGAGTCTATGGGTCTCTGTGTGAGTCTATGGGTCTCTTTGTGAGTCTGTGGGTCTCTGTGTGAGTCTATGGGTGTCTGTGTGAGTCTATGGGTCTCTGTGTGTGTAGTCTATGGGTCTCTGTGTGAGTCTGTGGGTCTCTGTGTGAGTCTATGGATCTCTGTGTGAGTCTATGGGTCTCTGTGTGTGTAGTCTATGGGTCTCTGTGTGAGTCTATGGGTCTCTGTGTGTGGAGTATATGGGTCTCTGTGTGAGTCTATGGGTCTCTGTGTGGAGTCTATGGGTCTGTGTGTGGAGTCTATGGGTCTCTGTGTGAGTCTATGGGTCTCTGTGTGAGTCTATGGGTCTCTGTGTGTGGAGTCTATGGGTCTCTGTGTGTGGAGTCTATGGGTCTCTCTGTGTGAGTCTATGGGTCTCTGTGTGTGAGTCTATGGGTCTCTGTGTGTGGAGTCTATGGGTCTCTGTGTGAGCCTATGGGTGTTGTGGGGTGAGGGATTTGAGGAAGGGGGGGGGGGTGGGTGCAGTGGGCGGGACCTGTCGCCGTAGCGATGAGACGTCGGCGGCTGTGACGTCGTCAAGGCAACCGGGCGTCTCCGTGGTAACGCCTTCCATCACACGGCTGTTTGGAGCGTACACGCACACACAGACGCGTGCCCGCACACACAGAGACAGTTTTTCAGTTTCATTTATTTGGCATAGCCCTGTGAGCCATTCGGCTCTTGAATCTGGTGCAACCACAACAAACAAAAAAACAAAAACATGAACAAGAAAACATCTTAAAGT